>NC_084613.1:6273629-6335954 GCF_033978795.1 Nerophis ophidion
TCAAATGTAACTTAAATACAAATTGAATGCCTCTTTTCTATTTGCAGCCTTCTGAGGTAAATATCAAAATAAACTTTTCCCACAGGCTAATAAATCATTTTAAAGTGAAATAACAATAAGGAATGAATCAAACATTCAAGCCTTGAAGTAGCAAGAGAAAATGCATGATGAAAACGTTAATTATTGCTCAGTTTGCTACACTAATTTGCTTTAACAACCTAATAGTACAAAATCAACTTTCAAAAAACAAACGGAAAAACATCACAGAAATAACGTTTAAAAAAAAAATGAGTGCCTCTTTTGTATTTGCAGCCTTCTGAAGTAAATATCAACATTAACTTTTTCCACTGGCTAATAAATTTGAAAATAAAATAACTAGGAGGTGGTCGGGGTTTGGTGGTAGCCGGGGTGTATATTGTAGCGTCCCGGAAGAGTTAGTGCTGCAAGGGGTTCTGGGTATTTGTCCTGTTGTGTTTCAGTGCGGTTGTTCTCCCGAATTGTGTTTGTCATTCTTGTTTGGTCAGGGTTCACAGTGTGGCGCATATTTGTAACAGTGTTAGAGTTGTTTATGTGGCCACTCTCAGTGTGACCTGTATGGCTGTTGATCAAATATGCCTTGCATTCACTTTTGTGTGTGTATGTACAAGCGGCATATGCTATGTGACTTGGCCGGCACGCTGTATGTATAGAGGAAAAGCGGACGTAACGACAAGTTGTGGAGAACGCTAAACGTAGTGCCTTGAAGGCACGACCCCAATATTGTTGTCCGGGGAGAAATTCTGGAGAATGGTTTTCCGGAGGGGCATTGAACTTTGGGAGTCTCCCGGGAAAATCAGGAGGGTTGGCAAGTATGAGTATAAGCAGTAAATGCGGCGTTAATACCGGCGGGCCAGCTCTAATGTTAATTTGATATTGCCTCAAGGGCCAAATGAAATAGATTTGGCCCTCGGGCCAGAGTTTGACACCCATGATCTAGGGAAACAAACAACACTTCTTTGGCAAGAAAGTTCCATTTGATGTTTCCATATCAACTTTATCTGAATCCCCTTGAGGTGTTTGTGCGGATTTGAGTCCTTTGGTTCCGCAGTCTGACTTTTCTGTTGCTATGGAGACAGCACTAATAATACAATCTGTAATTCCTGTTATTGTGTTTGTTGCACAATTTTAACTAAGAAGTCCGGATTCATCATATTTGCTTAATAATTGTATTAATACTTGCATTTTTTTTATTTTAGGCCAAAGTGATTTTTTTATGCCAAAGCTGAGGAGAGAGGATTCATTAGGTGTGGACAACATTAATAATTGTAAAATACCCACGTGAGTGTCAATGTGGAAGTGGATCACCCATAAAGTGATCAGAGCAAAGGGTGGCTACTTTGAAGAAACTACAAACCCCGTTTCCATATGAGTTGGGAAATTGTGTTAGATGTAAATATAAACAGAATACAATGATTTGCAAATCCTTTTCAATCCATAGTCAGTTGAATCTGCTACAAAGACAACATATTTGATGTTGAAACTCATAAACTTTTTTTTTTTTTTGCAAATAATAATTAACTTAGAATTTCATGGCTGCAACACGTGGCAAAGTAGTTGGGAAAGGGCATGTTCACCACTGTGTTACATCACCTTTTCTTTTAACAACACTCAATAAACGTTTGGGAACTGAGGAAACTAATTGTTGAAGCTTTGAAAATGGAATTCTTTCCCATTCTATAAAGCCACGCTGTTGTCACATGTGCTGAATGTCGCTTTGCATTATCTTGCTGAAATAAGCAGGGGCGTCCATGAAAAAGACGGCGCTTCGGTGACAACATATGTTGCTCCAAAACCTGTATGTACTTTTCAGCATTAATGGTGCCTTCACAGATGTGTAAGTTACCCATGCCTTGGGCACTAATGCACCCCCATACCATTTACACTTTGCGTCAATAACAGTATGGATGGTTCGCTTCCCCTTTGGTCCGGATGACACAATGTCGAATATTTCCAAAAACAATTAGAAATGTGGACTCGTCAGACCACAGAAAACTTTTCCACTTTGCATCAGTCCATCCTAGATGATCTCAGGCCCAGAGAAGCCGTCGGTGTTTCTGGATGTTGTTGATAAATGGCTTTCGGTTTTGCATAGGAGAGCTTTGACTCGCACTTAAAGATGTATCGACAAACTGTATTTAGTGACAGTGGTTTTCTGAAGTGTTCCTGAGCCCATGTGGTGATATCCTTTAGAGATTGATGTCGGTGTTGATACAGTGCTGTCTGAGGGATTGAAGGTCACGGTCATTCAATGTTGGTTTCCGGCCATGCCGCTTGCGTGGAGTGATTTCTCCAGATTCTCTGAACCTTTTGATGATATTATGGACCATAGATGTTGAAATCCCTAAATTTCTTGCAATTGCACTTTGAGAAACGTTGTTCTTAAACTGTTTGACTATTTGCTCACACAGTTGTGGACAAAGGGGTGTACCTCGCCCCATCCTTTCTTGTGGAAGACTGAGCATTTTTTGGGAAGCTGCTTTTATACCCAATCATGGCACCCACCTGTTCCCAATTAGCCTGCACACCTGTGGGATGTTCCACATAAGTGTTTGATGAGCACTCCTCAACTTTATCCGTATTTATTGCCACCTTTCCCAACTTCTTTGTCACGTGTTGCTGGCATCAAATTCGAAAGTTAATGATTATTTGCAACCAAAAAAAAAAGTTTATCAGTTTGAACATCAAATATGTTGTCTTTGTAGCATATTCAACTGAATATGGGTTGAAAAGGATTTGCAAATCATTGTATTCTGTTTATATTTACATCTAACACAATTTCCCAACATATATATATATATATATATACATAAATATTGGTTATTGTTATCGGCTAAAATGTGCGTTATTGTGCATCCCTAATAATTGCGGCCTGCAGTGGTGTACGGGGGTAGCATAACACCCCCATTATTTATTATCTTTGCAAAGACAATGTTTTTGTATGTCCCGGCAAGAAATCTGCCTTCAAAAGACTCCGGCTTATTAGTGATTCCTAAAGCCCCCCAAAAAAGTCTGCGGGCTATAGAGCGTTTTCCGTTTTGGCTCCAGTACTCTGGAATGCCCTCCCGGTAACAGTTCGAGATGCTACCTCAGTAGAAGCATTTAAGTCTCACCTTAAAACTCATCTGTATACTCTAGCCTTTAAATAGACCTCCTTTTTAGACCAGTTGATCTGCCGCTTCTTTTCTTTCTCCTATGTCCCCCCCTCCCTTGTGTCCGGTCCGATGACCATGGATGAAGTACTGGCTGTCCAGAGTCGAGACCCAGGATGGACCGCTCGCCTGTGTATCGGTTGGGGACATCTCTACGCTGCTGATCCGCCTCCGCTTGAGATGGTTTCCTGTGGACGGGACTCTCGCTGCTGTCTTGGATCCGCTTTGAACTGAACTCTCGCGGCTGTGTTGGAGCCACTATGGATTGAACTTTCACAGTATCATGTTAGACCCGCTCGACATCCATTGCTTTCGGTCCCCTAGAGGGGGGGGGGGGGGGGGGGGGTTGCCCACATCTGAGGTCCTCTCCAAGGTTTCTCATAGTCAGCATTGTCACTGGCGTCCCACTGGATGTGAATTCTCCCTGCCCACTGGGTGTGAGTTTTCCTTGCCCTTTTGTGGGTTCTTCCGAGGATGTTGTAGTCGTAATGATTTGTGCAGTCCTTTGAGACATTTGTGATTTGGGGCTATATAAATAAACATTGATTGATTGATTGACAGAATGGACTTGCTATGATTAAGAAAACCTCATTTCAGTAGGCCTTTCAAGTCATATCCAACAATTGTCGGCTGAGTTTCGTTTTGGAATGATTTCTGCTGGTGGTGTGCCTCCGCATTTTTTCCACGCAAAAAATGTGCCTCGGCTCAAAAAAAGGCTGAAAAACACTCCTCTCCTGGTCGCCAATGACGTGGTGCCTGATAAAAAACTGTCAACAAATGTGCAACCCGTCACCTTTTTCAAATCGAAACTCCTCCCAGTGCGTTTGTCGTTTCGGCTTCAAACTCGCACAGGAGAGAGATTGAACCCTTTTTATAATAAAACTGTCCACCAAAGTTTTGATAAGTTCTCCGGTTTGGATTTTACGCGCCTTCAAAAAACCCCTACGCAAAGTTTCCTAAAAAATGCATTTTTTGCCTCTTTAAACTGTAATTTGACCCCCTTAAAATGCTTCAAAGTGCAAGTTAAAGCCCTACTATGCAAAGCAAAAGCCATTTATCAACAACATCCAGAATCGTCGATCTGTAATTTCACCCCCTTAACATGCTTCAAAACTCACCAAATTTTACACACATATCAGGACTGGCAAAAACTGCCATCCAATAAAAAAACCAAACCCCAAAAATAAAAATTGCGCTTAGCGCCCCCTTGGAAAAAACCCAGACAAAACTGAATGTAACTTCTGTTACAAATGTCATAGAGACATGAAACAAAAACTTCTATGTAGGTCTGACTAAGATCGGGACTCGGGACACGGCGGCGGCGGCCAACGGCGGACCCGACCAGCTTTAATTACTATTATTATTATTATTATGGTACAATGTGGAAGGGGAGACGCAGATGCACTGCAGCGATAGATCACTTCCAGTAATCCACCTGGCGAGGGAGTGATGGTACAGTCCAACGAGCGGAGTCAGCATCACGTTACATAACCCCCATGGGGGAAGAACGCAACGCTGGGAGGATGCGGTAGTGTGGATGGCGGTGGGTGGGACACGGGGGGAGGGGCGAGGGATGGGGTTGGGTACCATGCAGTGGCACAACGCCAGCCATGTAAGCTGTGTGGGAGTGGAGGCTGTGTGCTAAGAATGTTATGTAACGCGGTGTCCGGCTCAATCCCACATCTTGCTGGTCGTCTACTCACACTATGGATTCTTCCTATGAGCAAATTAAGGCGTTCAAGGCACTGTGGGAGTTCCACAATAATGTACCCTGTTTGATTCGTTTGTAACCATGCCCAGAGGTGATCGTCTGGCCGATACGTACAGGTCATGAACCCATGAATTTCATTTTTCTTTCATCAATCAATCAATCAATGTTTATTTATATAGCCCTCAAATCACAAATGTCTCAAAGGACTGCACAAATCATTACGACTACAACATCCTCGGAAGAACCCACAAAAGGGCAAGGAAAACTCACACCCAGTGGGCAGGGAGAATTCACATCCAGTGGGACGCCAGTGACAATGCTGACTATGAGAAACCTTGGAGAGGACCTCAGATGTGGGCAACCCCCCCCCCCCCCCTCTAGGGGACCGAAAGCAATGGATGTCGAGCGGGTCTAACATGATACTGTGAAAGTTCAATCCATAGTGGCTCCAACACAGCCGCGAGAGTTCAGTTCAAGCGGATCCAAGACAGCAGCGAGAGTCCCGTCCACAGGAAACCATCTCAAGCGGATCAGCAGCGTAGAGATGTCCCCAACCGATACAGGCGAGCGGTCCATCCTGGGTCCCGACGACATCTGACATCACATGGAACAAAGATAAGACCTTCTGTGGTCAGATGAAACAAAAACGGAGCTGTTTGGCCACAATGCCCAGATAAATCCATCCATCCATTCATCCATCCATCCATCATCTTCCGCTTATCCGAGGTCGGGTCGCGGGGGCAGCAGCCCAAGCAGGGAAACCCAGACTTCCCTCTCCCCAGCCACTTCGTCTAGCTCTTCCCGGGGGATCCCGAGGCGTTCCCAGACATAGTCTTCCCAACGTGTCCTGGGTCTTCCCCGTGGCCTCCTACCGGTTGGACGTGCCCTAAACACCTCCCTAGGGAGGCGTTCGGGTGGCATCCTGACCAGATGCCCGAACCACCTCATCTGGCTCCTCTCCATGTGGAGGAGCAGCGGCTTTACTTTGAGTTCCTCCCGGATGGCAGAGCTTCTCACCCTATCTCTAAGGGAGAGACCTGGAAACTCATTTGGGCCGCTTGTACCCGTGATCTTATCCTTTCGGTCATGACCCAAAGCTCATGACCATAGGTGAGGATGGGAACGCAGATCGACCGGTAAATTGAGAGCTTTGCCTTCCGGCTCAGCTCCTTCTTCACCACAACGGATCGGTACAACGTCCGCATTACTGAAGACGCCGCACCGATCCGCCTGTCGATCTCACCATCCACTCTTCCCTCACTCGTGAACAAGACTCCTAGGTACTTGAACTCCTCCACTTGGGGCAGGGTCTCCCCCCCCCAACCCGGAGATGGCATGCCCAGATACAGTGGGGCAAAAAAAGTATTTAGTCAGCCAGCGATTGTGCAAGTTCTCCCACTTCAAAGGATGACAGAGGTCTGTAATTTTCATCATAGGTACAGAATGTGAAAAAAATAATCCAGGAATTCACATTGGAGGAATTTTAAAGAATTTATTTGTAAATTATGGTGGAAAATAAGTATTTGGTCAACCATTCAAAGGAGGTTTTGGCTCAAAATCTCACGATACATGGCCCCATTCGTTCTTTCCTTAACACGGATCAATCGTCCTGTCCCCCTAGCAGAAAAACAGCCCCAAAGCATGATGTTTCCACCCCCTTGCTTCACAGTAGGTATGGTGTTCTTGGGATGCAACTCAGTATTCTTCTCCCTCCGAACACCACCAGTTGAGTTTATACCAAAAAGTTCTATTTTGCTTCCATCTGACCACATGACATTCTCCCAATCCTCTGCTGTATCATCCATGTATCCATTTTGGTATAAACTCAACTGGTCGTGTTTGGAGGAAGAAGAATACTGAGTTGCATCCCAAGAACACCATACCTACTGTGAAGCATGGGGGTGGAAACATCATGCTTTGGGGCTGTTTTTCTGCTAAAGGGGACAGGACGATTGATCCGTGTTAAGGAAAGAATGAATGGGGCCATGTGTCGTGGGATTTTGAGCCAAAACCTCCTTTGAATGGTTGACCAAATACTTATTTTCCACAAATAAATTCTTTAAAATTCCTACAATGTGAATTCCTGGGTTTTTTTTTTTTTCACATTCTGTCTCTCACAGTTGAAGTGTACCTATGATGAAAATTACAGACCTCTGTCATCCTTTGAAGTGGGAGAACTTGCACAATCGCTGGCTGACTAAATACTTTTTTGCCCCACTGTATATGTTTGGAGGAGAAAGGGTGAGGCCTATAATCCCAGGAGCACCAAGTCTACCGTCAAGCATGGTGGTGGTAGTATTACGCTCTGGGCCTGTTTTGCTGCCAATGGAACTGCTGCTTTAAATGGGGCAATGAAAAAGGAGGATTAGCTCCAAATTCTTCAGGACAACCTACCTAAATCATCAGCCCGGAGGTTGGGTTTTGGGCGAAGTTAGGTGTTCCAAAAGGACACCTCAAAAGTGGTAAAGGAATGGCTAAATCAGGCTAGAATGAAGTTTTTAAAATGGCCTTCCCAAAGTCCTGAATTAACAGTGTGGACAATGCTGAAGAAACAAGTCCATGTCAGAAAAGCAACACATTTAGCTGAACTGCAGCAATTTTGTGTGTGAAAAATGTAAGCAGAAGCTTGTGGATGGCTACCAAAAGCGCCTTATTGCAGTTAAACTTGCCGAAAGGACATGTGAGCAAATATGAACATTGCTGTACGTATACTTTTGATTGCTCACATTTTCAGTAATAGATTCATAAAAGAAGAAAACTTCATGAATGTTTTTTTGTGAGCAACAAGTATGTGCTCCAATCACTACATCACAAAAAAAAAAAATGATTGGAAAGTCGAGACAGCCATGACATCATCTTCTTTACAGGTGTACGTACACTTTGGACCAGGATTGTATACCTGAGTACTTCAAAGGGGACATAAGATGATTCTAAAATCCATTTGCAGTAACACACTTCCTTCCTTTTGGTCTAGACCAGGGGTCACCAACCGTAAGGACCAGATGAGTCGCCCGCTGGCCTGTTCTAAAAATAGCTCAAATAGCAGCACTTACCAGTGAGCTGCCTCTATTTTTTAAATTGTATTTATTTACTAGCAAGCTGGTCTCGCTTTGCTCGACATTTTTAATTCTAAGAGAGACAAAACTCAAATAGAATTTGAAAATCCAAGAAAATATTTTAAAGACTTGGTCTTTACTTGTTTGAATAAATTCATTTATTTTTTTACTTTGCTTCTTACAACTTTCAGAAAGACAATTTTAGAGAAAAAATACAAGCTTAAAAATTATTTTAGGATTTTTAAACCTTTTTACCTTTTAAATTCCTTCCTCTTCTTTCCTGACAATTTTAATCAATGTTCAAGTAATTTTTTTTTTTTTTATTGTAAAGAATAATAAATACATTTTGATTTAATTCTTCATTTTAGCTTCTGTTTTTTCGACGAAAAATATTCGTGAAATATTTCTTCAAACTTATTATGATTAAAATTCCGAAAAAATATTCTGGCAAATCGAGAAAATATTTAGATTCAAATTTAAATCTTATATCAAAGTCTTTTGAATTTATTTTAAAAAATTTGTTCTGGAAAATCTAGAAGAAATAATTATTTGTCTTTGTTAGAAATATAGCTTTGTCCAATTTGTTATATATTCTAACAAAGTGTAGATTGGATTTTAACCTATTTAAAACATGTCATGAAAATTTTAAAATTAATTTTAACCAGGAAAAATTACTAGTGATGTTCCATAAATTCATTTTTTAATTTTTTCAAAAAGAATCAATTTAACTAGTCTTTTTTTTTGGTTGAATTTTAAAGAGTCCAAATTGAAGATAAACTATGTTTCAAAATTTAATTTTCATTTTTTTCCCATTTTCTTCTCTTTTAAACTGTTCAATTAAGTGTTTTTTTCATCATTTATTCTCTACAAAAAACCTTCCTTAAAAGTACAAAAAAATGTACTACGGAATGACGGAAAGAAATACCCATTTATTTATATATATATATATATATATATATATATATATATATATATATATATATATATATATATATATATATATATATATATATATAATACATACATATATATATATATATATATATATATATATATATATATATATATATATATATATATATATATATATAGACTTAATTGTTAAAGGTATATTGAGCAAATTGGCCATTTCTGGCAATTTATTTAAGTGTGTATCAAACTGGTAGCCCTTCGCATTATTCAGTACCCAAGAAGTAGCTCTTGGTTTCAAAAAGGTTGGTGACCCCTGATCTAGCTAATAGACCCTAACCCTAACCCTAACCCTAATAAGAGCCGTATAATATTTTTTTAACACTGAACACAACTAAACGCGTGCATTTTTAAGTAAGACCAACATTTCTAGAGTATAATAAGTCTCTTATTCTTTGTAATAACTTTGTTATTCTGAAGCTAACAGTGGAGGGGGCGTGACCTGCGGGCCTGCAGCGAAGTAGGGATGTTGCCAGGACCGGCCTCGAAATCAGCAACATGTGCGTAGATGGCCCACCTGGGCCTTTTTACCTAATCACCTGTCGTTCTGTAGAGACGGGGTTGGGGGCTGGAGCTAGAGTGCGAGCCAGACCGAAAGAGAAAAAGACAATTGCTGGAAAGCAACTCAGAGACTTGTTGAAAAAAAAAAAAAATATTGTAACCCTGAAACAGGCTCTTGTGTCGGTGCTTGGTGGTCTGAAGAACCCCCAGGAGGGCAAGTCCTAAACTAACCAATAATAAATAAATCACTTCTTACCATTAATGCAACTTCTTGAACAAGTTCGGTAGAAAAAAAGCATGGATGGATTCAAATGCATGAGCATGTTTTATATTTTGAAGGTTATTTTTAACAAATGAAATTATTCGTTACTTATCGTGTTAAGCAACGTCAGCTCAGATTTATCCGAGAGCCAGATGCAGTCTTCAAAAGTGCCACATCTGGCTCTAGAGCCATAGGTTCCCTACCCCTGGTGTAGATCGTGTGTACATTTTGCTCCACAGTCACATTTATAACCCGGTTTTTTGAGTTTTGCCTATTTTTGTAGCGAACTGGATCTTTGAGAGCTGCCACGGACTGCTGGGGAAGTTCCAGAGCAGACAAAGACAGAACGAGCCAGTCAATCAGAGGTCCTGCCCTTAAATCTCTGACCTCAACTTGTCCAAGTCTATTTACAGACCGGTCAACATCTGTTAGTCCCATAAGTCCTCCTTCAATCCTGTGAACTTGAATTCTACAGTTCTGCTTCCACCTCCAGTTACCAGCATGCTTCATGTAGGATTGTAGAACAAGTGGTTTTATGACGGACTTCATGGTCCTGAACTATAATACCTATACCAATATTATCATCCAGTTCCTAATTAGCGGTAATTTTACCTTTGGTCATGTCAGCTGTGCAAATAAGTTAACTAGAGAGTGGGTATTGTAATCCTAGAGTCAATAACACGCAGACCTCGGTGCGACTCCAGATCCAGACCTCTTCCTATAGGACAGGGGTAGGGAACCTATGGCTCTAGAGCCAGATGTGGCTCTTTTGATGACTGCATCTGGCTCTCGGATAAATCGTTGCTTAAAACGATAAGTAATGAATAATTCCACTTGTAATCACAGTGTTAAAAATAATGTTAAAAATATAAAACGTTCTCATGCATTTTTAATCCATCCGTTTTCTACCGCACCTGTTCAAGAAGTTGCGTTAACGGTAAGAAGTCATTTATTTATTATTGGTTAGTGTGGGGCTTGCCCTCCTGGGGGTTCTTCGGATCACCAAGCACCGACATGAGAGCCTGTTTCAGGGTTACAATATTGTTTTATTTTTCAACAAAACTCTGAGTTGCTTTCCAGCAATTGTCTTTCCAGTCTCTCCTCCTGGTTGCTGCTTATAACAGAGCGACAGGTGATTAGATAACAAGGCCCAGCTGGGCCATCTACGCACCTGTCGCTGATTTCGAAGCCGGTCCTGGCACATCCCATTTCGCTGCAAGCCCGCAGGCCACGCCCCCTCCACCGTTAGCTTCAGAATAACAAAGTTATTACAAAGAATAAGAGACCTATTACACTCTAGAAATGGTTTTACTTAAAAATGCACGTGTTTAGTTTTGTTCAGTGTTAAAAAATAAAATATATGGCTCTTACGGAAATATATTTTGAAATATTTGGCTTTTATGGCTCTCTCAGCCAAAAATGTTCCCGACCCCTGCTATAGGACTATTAGACCTATACAATGAAACCTCGATTTTCAAACATCTCTATATGCGATCCTACGGTTTTTGAACCTTTACATTGCGCCAAAAATGCTTATGCGTGCGAATCTTGTTGAACGACCATTTCATTCATTCATTACTTTTGCATGCCATCTTTTTGAAGAGGCGGAGCCCCGAGGTCACATTCTGTACACACGGGCGTGGCCATTTCCAAGAACTTCAAAGGCGAGCTTTACTTATGACTTGTGTATTTCCACACTTGTCTGTGAACCGGTCTTAGAGAACACTTAGTTTGATCAGAAATGCTTTAAATATGTCCAAACCCTCACAGTCTCGTTGTATAACTTCGGGTTACTAGGCAACCGCTCTGACCTACAGTTTGAGCTAGTTAGCCTGCAGTTTGCACCACCTTCAGTTCGAGGAATTTATCAGCTTTATTCCACATGATGTCTTTAATTGTGATGAGACCGAAAAAGATGCCAAAGCGTGGCTTTATTACAGCAAAGGAAGGCACTACCGAGACACTGGCCGATGAAGGATGGCCTGATACTACTAGATTGTGTTAATGCAGTGGTTCTTAACCTTGTTGGAGGTTCCGAACCCCACCAGTTTCAAACGCGCATTCACCCAACCCTTCTTTTGTGAAAAATAAAATGTGTTTTTTTCTAATTCAAGTCAAAGTTATATGTTGTTTTTTTTCATGGTGTACAAAATGAACCTTGCATGGACTCACAACAAATTACACAACTGCAAATCAGTGTGACTTCTGCTGTTGCCGTATCCATAATACGCCGATATGGAGAAGTTTTTATTTACACCATGAGTTTGTCCTTGCCGGATACCAGCAGGGCCGAGTCATTCACACAAAAGTCTCGTTGGTGCACTCCAAAACGTTAACCAGTATATTGCTATAGGCAAAAAACAAAAACGGAAAATAATTTTACCTTGTGGGTGCGACTATTTGTGGCATTGTTGAACACTCTGGGAGTTTCGGAGTGATAAAGAATCAGCGGCTTCACGTAGTCACCGCTAGCGTTAGCACAAATGTGAGGCCATCTCTCATTGGGTGTCGTTAGTTCCTTCTCCTTCGCTGAGATAAAAGTCTGCTGTGGAATTGGTTTTCGGTCTCATCACAATTAAACACTTAAAGTGGAACAAAGATCCATTCACTGATAAAATACTCAAACTAAAAGGGCCGCAAGCCAAAGGGACAGAAAATAGCTTGAACGTTAGCTCTAGCAAACGAGCAAAACTTTGAGTGTTTGGACTAGGGTTCCGGAAACTTTCCGGAAATTTACCACGGAAGTTAAGCTCAGGAAGTTTGGAAATTTTGACCTTTTTTGATTATTCAAAGTTGGACACCGTCTATGGGAACGAATGAGAATATGTGGGAATGAATGGGGAATTCCAATAATTACCTTTTTTCAGTGATGTACCCCCTGTGAACATTTTTTTAATTCAAGTACCCCTTAATCAGAGCAAAGCATTTTTGCTTGAAAAAGAGATAAATAAGTAAAATACAGCACTATGTCATCAGTTTCTGATTTATTAAATTGTATAAAAGTGCAAAATATTGCTCATTTGTAGTGGTCTTTCTTGAGATATGTGGAAAAAAAGATATGAAAATAACTAAAATCGTGTTGAAATATAAACGAGTGATTCAAATATAAATAAAGATTTCTACACATAGAAGTAATCATCAACTTAAAGTGCCCTCTTTGGGGATTGTAATAGAGATCCATGTACTTAATTCTAAACATTTCTTCACAAAAAAAAGAAATGTTTAACATCTGTCAGGTTCAAACACTGATGACATCTATTAATCAGACAAGAAGCAAGGAACCATGCAGGGACAGAGTTTAATTTAGCTCATGAGGAGAACGCATGGCGCTGCACACTTAGTCACGGTCTCACCCTACGCTCTAAAGTTCAGCTCCCGCGTCCCTGTTTTTATTCAGAGTTCCATAGAACTCTGAATAAAACAAAGATAACATCTGTGGCTGAGGCCATCCCTCAGACAAGAAGTTTTGTCCTTGCATAGATTAGAAAAAGTCACTTGATCACAATTGCTAATAACTAAAGCAACAGACTTTTAGCATACTAAAGTTAGTGTGATAATATATATACATAATTATTCTAACACATCAATATTTATGGAACATGTCCATAAAAAAATCTAGCTGTCAACACTGAATATTGTATTGTTGCATTTATTTTCGCAGTTTATGAACTTACATTCATATTTTGTTGAAGTATTATTCAATAAATATATTTACAAAATATTTTAGAATTGTTGCTATTTTTTAGAATATATTTTTTAGAAATCTCACGTCCCCCTTGGCATACCTTCAAGTACCCCCAGGGGTATGCGTACCCCCATTTGAGAACCACTGTATTATGGGGCACTTGTCTATTTGCAGCTGCATCTTTCTGCCATACCTGACGTAGCACTTTGCACACTATTTGCTAATGTACACCGCCTTTCCGCCGACATTGTGTCACGTCTGTGGGATCATGTTTTGTTCTGGTCAGGTTTCGGTTTTGTTTTTTGGACATTCAGTTCCTGTTCCTGCACTTCCTTGTTTGTCTTATTACCATAGCAACTCATTACTTTTCACCTTGTCCTCATGTCACGCCCCTGTCCTCATGTCTCACGCCTGTTTGCACTTATCATAGCTATTATTTAAACCTGTAGTTGCCAGGTGGTCAGCCTGGCGACTTTACACATACCTCCTTCATGCCATGCCATGCCACGTAGGTTTTTGGTTTGTTTAGTTCTGCCTTTGTGCTTTGTTTGTTTTCATAGTCTAGTTTTGTACCGCCATTGCGCGCGCCTTTTGTTTACCTTTTTTTTACCTTTTTACCTTCATTCACGCCTTGCTCGTGCCAACTTTCCTTTGCGTCGGAAAAACAATCCACCTCATAGTCCTACTCTTGACACATTGGTTGGGGTGAAATGTCTCCACACATCAGATGGTGTTTATATTTATTTATTCTTGTAAAAGTGCAAGTTAAAGCTCTACTATGCCAAGCGAAAGCCATTTATCAACAACATCCAGAAACGGCGATCTGTAATTTCACCCCCTTAACATGCTTCAAAACTCACCAAATTTTACACGCACATCAGGACTGGCAAAAATTGCCATCTAATAAAAAACCAAACCCCTAAAGTCATTATTGCGCTTTGGCGCCCCCTAAGAAAAAACCCTGACAAAACTGCTTGTAACTTCTGTTAGGAATGTCGGAGACACATGCAACAAAATCTTCTATGTAGGTCTGACTTAGACCACGGCTTGGCAGCGGCCAAAGGCGGACCCGACCAACGCTGCTTGTATCTTTAATATTTATTTATTCTTGTAAAAGACTAATGCAATGCCACACACAGCTATAAATAGTCAGCTAAACAATTGGAGTAGTCTTTAAAAACATTTGACTGATGGACAAATGAATAAAAATAGGCCAGAGGAATAAATGAAGAGTCAATCAGCATGCTAAATCAAACTATAAGCTACATTCTTGTGTGACAACAGAATGGCTAGCAGATGACGGAGATAGATATCTTTTTATATCCTAGTCATGTTTTAAAACAGCTAAGTGTTGGGCGTACGTAGGCCTTGATAGTTGGGATGTAACTAGCAACAATAACACTCTCTTATCTAAAATGTCCCAGGCTGAGAAGGACAATAGAAAGAGTGAGAGGGAAAGAAGAGGCGAAACTTCCATAGTAGGATTAGATCAATTTGGGCAATGTGATTGAAAGGTTGTTGTATCTCGATTGATCTCCCAAGGCTTTGGTAATAAAATATCAAAATGAGCAACTCTGCCCGGGATTCATTTATAACCAGCTTATGTGTCATCGAACCAACCGGCAGAAGACCGGGGTCAAACGTAAAACAGAACAGAAGGCAGAGGAAACTACACCTTTTCATTTACCTTTTGCTACTTGAACTTTACACATCACAAAAAAGGTCAATTCGGATCGCTAACGGTGTTAGCATAAATGAATGGGATTTAACGTAGACAGAAGTAGCATCACGGGTAACGGAGAAATATTTTGGGTTCATTAAGAAACTGTGGTGGTACATAAACCTAGCTAGCTAGAGATATTGTCCTAAAAATCATTGAACAAGTACAGGAATAGCTAGCTAGCTTGAGTGGAAGTCTGCTGGCGTAGTCTCCAGTCATACAGTAACGAGCAACTACACCTTTATTACACTTAAATACCATGGATCAAATATATTTACCCCAGTTATATCATCAACACTTACCAGTCCTTGGGCTCAAATACTAGTGTATTGATTAACAAGTTGAAAAACTTGTTCGGGTGTTAGCATTTAGTGGTCAATTGTACGGAATATGTACTGTACTGTGCAATCTACTAATACAAGTATCAATCAATCAATCAAAAAAGGCCTCAATACCCCTGCTGTAGTGTGTAGCATGCTGGCAATTATCTGGGCATGTGATGGAGGAATGCACAGTGCAGGGTCGAAATTCTACTGAATTTGCATGAAATCAGGTTGTTTTAGCTAATAATATTGCTGCAAGGTCTAGCATGGTGCATTCAATGTGTATTCCCATTTATTTCCAGTTAATCCCGCTGCTGCTCCCGAGCCTTGGAACGACCTACCTCGGAGTGTTAGACAAGCCTCCTCTCTTCCTGTTTTTAATCAAAATCTCTCTAAAAAACATACTTTTATTCCTTGGCTTTTAACACTGAGTGATATCCACCCTGCAATGTTTTTATGTTTTATTTATTAATTTTTTTTATCATGTTCTGTTTGTGTTGTGTTGTTTGCTTGGTTCTCGTATTATCTTTTAACCTGACCGTTGTACAGCACTTTGTGGCAAATTTTAAATGTGCTTTATAAATAAAGTTGATTTGATTTGATTTGAATTCCCATGGAAAGTTTCCAGCTTTGAATATTCCCGGAATTTTGCAACCCTAGTTTGGACACATTTAAAGCCTGAATCTGATCACACAAACTAAACTCTAAAACCGAAAAGGTCGCAAATAAAGGCGCTGGTATATCGAGCTGTCTATTGCTTTCCAAAGTAGGAAACCTCCAGCAAATGCATCAGAACAAAAATGGTGGTTTAAGGCTGATTTGACTCTTCTTGAACAAGTTCTAACCAGTCTGTGTGTCCGAGAGTTTTAGTTTGTCCCCAAATATGGCGACAAGACCAAAGCACTGCGTAGAAGGGAAGAGCTTTTAGACAGAGTCGTGGGAAAGTGGAGTACCAGGAGCTAATAAAACAGCTCACCAGATCCCGGTGGAGCACCCAGTTGGCATGGAGGTAATGGATCCCATCCAGGATCTGATACAAAAGAGACTTGACCATCCCTCGGGGCAGCTGCATAGGCTTCTTGTTGGCTTTGGAGGCTCGATGGAACTTGATGATATGCTGAAAGAAACCATGACAAGATACTTACAGTACAGTAAAACAGGTCCTAAACCATAGGTGTCAAACTCTGGCCCGCCATGTAATTTCATTTGGCCCTTGAGGCAATATCAAATTAACATTAGAGCTGGCCCGCCAGTGTTATTCCCCGATTTCCCGGGAGACTCTTGAATTTCAGTGCCCCTCCCGAAAATCAATGAATGGGGGTGTGCCTGTCATCAAGTCTGTTTTTTTCTCCTCACAAACGTAATATATGTGGCTTCTACATACTTGATCAACAGCCATACAGGTCACACTGAGGGTGGCCATATAAACAACTTTAACACTGTTACAAATATGCGCCACACGGTGAACCCACACCAAACAAGAATGACCAACACATTTCGGGAGAACATCCGCACCGTTGATTGGCAATACTAAATTGGCCCTAGTGTGTGAATGTGGGTGTGAATGTTGTCCGTCTATCTGTGTTGGCCCTGCGATAAGGTGGCGACTTGTCCAGGGTGCACCCCGCCTCCCGCCCGATTGTAGCTGAGATAGGCGCCAGCACCCCCCGCGACCCCAAAAGGGAATAAGCGGTAGAAAATGGATGGATGGATGGATCCGCACCGTAACACAACATAAACACAACAGAACAAATACCCAAAACCCCTTGCAGCACTAACTATGCACCTTAGGAGGAGCTGCTCCAATTTTGTTGTTCTTTGAACTTGTTCATTGCAATAATGACAATAAAACTCTATTCTATTCTATTCTATTCTATTCTAACTCTTCCGGACCGCTACAATATACAACCCCCTCCCCGCTACCAACAAACCCCGCCCCTTTAACCCCACCCACCTGAGCCCCGACATTAACTGAGCAGTAAAAAAGGCCTGAATGGTTGATTTATTCATTATTTTATTTTCAAATGTATTAGCCTCTGGAAAAAGTTCATGTTAATATTTACCTCAAAAGGCTGCAAATACAAATTTTTATTTAAATTTGTTTTGATATGCCGTTGATATTTTTTTTATTAATATTATTATTATTTTAAACTCAATTTTGCATGTCGCTATAAAGTTATATAAGCCTTGCTTGTTCAATATTCAATGAAAAACTTTTTTGGGGTACCTATTAAAAGATTAATTTGTTCAACCTCGGCCCTCGGCTTTGGTCGGTTTTGAATTTTGGCCCACTCTGTATTTGAGTTTGACAACCCTGTCCTAAACGCTCCATTGATTGTACAGAAAAATAACAAAGTGTCATCTGAATCCAGGCTCAGGCAGGACACAACTTATGTAAAGATTAATTTACTCTATTTTCCGGACCATAGGGCGCACCGGATTATAAGGCGCATTAAAGGAGTCATATTATTATGGTTATTTTATAAACTTCCTTGTGGTCTACATAACATGTAATGGTGCTTCTTTGCTCAAAATGTTGCATGGATGATGTTTTACACATCAACTCACTTTCCGACAGTCTCTTCGGGATGCGCCGTTTTGTGGGCGCTCTTATTTACGTGCCTCCACTTGGACGGTGTCATCTTTGTTGTAGCGGTGTAGCGTGCAAGGACGGGAGTGGAAGAAGTGTCAAAAGCCCTATACTGGCTTCCTGTGCACTTAAGATGTGACTTTAAGGTTTTACTACTTATGGGCGGCATAGCTCGGTTGGTAGAGTGGCTGTGCCAGCAACTTGAGGGTTGCAAGTTCGATCCCCGCTTTCGCCATCCTAGTCACTGCCGTTGTGTCCTTGGGCAAGACACTTTACCCACCTGCTCCCAGTGCCACCCACACTGGTTCAAATGTAACTTAGATATTCAATCAATCAATCAATCAATGTTTATTTATATAGCCCCAAATCACAAATGTCTCAAAGGACTGCACAAATCATTACGACTACAACATCCTCGGAAGAACCCACAAAAGGGCAAGGAAAACTCACACCCAGTGGGCAGGGAGAATTCACATCCAGTGGGACGCCAGTGACAATGCTGACTATGAGAAACCTTGGAGAGGACCTCAGATGTGGGCAACCCCCCCCCCCCCCCCTCTAGGGGACCGAAAGCAATGGATGTCGAGCGGGTCTAACATGATACTGTGAAAGTTCAATCCATAGTGGCTCCAACACAGCCGCGAGAGTTCAGTCCAAAGCGGATCCAAGACAGCAGCGAGAGTCCCGTCCACAGGAGACCATCTCAAGCGGAGGCGGATCAGCAGTGTAGAGATGTCCCCAATCGATACAGGCGAGCGGTCCATCCTGGGTCCCGACGAGCGGTCCATCCTGGGTCTCGACTCTGGACAGCCAGTACTTCATCCATGGTCATCGGACCGGACCCCCTCCACAAGGGAGGGGGGGGACATAGGAGAAAGAAAAGAAGCGGCAGATCAACTGGTCTAAGAAGGAGGTCTATTTAAAGGCTAGAGTATACAGATGAGTTTTAAGGTGAGACTTAAATGCTTCTACTATTGGGTTTCACTATGTGAAGCGCTTTGAGTCACTAGAGAAAAGCGCTATATAAATATAATTCACTTCACTTCACGTATAAAATACTACACGGTCTAGCTCCATCCTATCTTGCCGATTGTATTGTACCATATGTCCCGGCAAGAAATCTGCGTTCGAAGGACTCCGGCTTATTAGTGATTCCTAGATCCCAAAAAAAGTCTGCAGGCTATAGAGCGTTTTCCGTTCGGGCTCCAGTACTCTGGAATGCCCTCCCGGTAACAGTTCGAGATGCCACCTCAGTAGAAGCATTTAAGTCTCACCTTAAAACTCATTTGTATACTCTAGCCTTTAAATAGACCTCCTTTTTAGACCAGTTGATCTGCCGTTTCTTTTCTTTTTCTCCTATGTCCCCCCCCTCCCTTGTGGAGGGGGTCCGGTCTGATGACCATGGATGAAGTACTGGCTGTCCAGAGTCGAGACCCAGGATGGACCGCTCGTCAGGACCCAGGATGGACCGCTCGCCTGTGTATCGGTTGGGGACATCTCTACGCTGCTGATCCGCCTCCGCTTGGGATGTTTTCCTGTGGACGGGACTCTCGCTGCTGTCTTGGATCCGCTTTGAACTGAACTCTCGCGGCTGTGTTGGAGCCACTATGGATTGAACTTTCACAGTATCATGTTAGACCCGCTCGACATCCATTGCTTTCGGTCCCCTAGAGGAGGCGAGGTTTGCCCACATTCTCCCTGCCCACTGGGTGTGAGTTTTCCTTGCCCTTTTGTGGGTTCTTCCGAGGATGTTGTAGTCGTAATGATTTGTGCAGTCCTTTGAGACATTTGTGATTTGGGGCTATATAAATAAACATTGATTGATTGATTGATTGATCTCTGTTGTAGCGGTGTAGCGTGCAAGGACGGGAGTGGAAGAAGTGTCAAAAGATGGCGCTAACTGTTTTAAAGACATTCGGACTTTACTTCAATCAATAACGGAGCAGCATTTCCTCCTCCGTGGCTCACTAGTGTAACAACAACGCCCGAAATGTGTCCCTTGACCGGAACTCTCTAATAAGTAAAGTTCCTTGGGTGAATAATGTCAACTCACTACACCGGTATGTTTTAGTGCTTTCTTGTTGAGTTTACTGACAGATATAAGTAAGAACTTTACACTACTTTATAGTACAAACCCCGTTTCCATATGAGTTGGGAAATTGTGTTCGATGTAAATATAAACGGAATACAATGATTTGCAAATCCTTTTCAACCCATATTCAGTTGAATATGCTACAAAGACAACATATTTGATGTTCAAACTGATAAACATTTTTTTTTTTTTTGCAAATCATTGACTTTAGAATTTGATGCCAGCAACAGGTGACAAGGAAGTTGGGAAAGGTGGTAATAAATACTGATAAAGTTGAGGAATGCTCATCAAACACTTATTTGGAACATCCCACTGGTGTGCAGGATAATTGGGAACAGGTGGGTGCCATGATTGGGTATAAAAGCAGCTTCCATGAAATGCTAAGTAATTCACAAGAAAGGATGGGGTGAGGGTCACCAATTTGTAAGCAAATTGTCGAACAATTTCAGAACAACATTTCTCAACGAGCTATTGCAAGAAATTTAGGGATTTTACCATCTACGGTCCGTAAAATCATCGAAAAGTTCAGAGAATCTGGAGAAATCACCGCACTTGAACGATTATTTAACGGACTTTTGATCCCTGCATCAAAAACCGACATCAGTGTGTAAAGGATATCACCACATGGGCTCAGGGAACACTTCATAAAACGCGCACGATTTTTCAGGATTTATGCTGATCCCAAATGCACATCAGCAGGTATCGGAAGGTAAGAAAAAAGTTGGTTTGGCATAATATTGTGAAACAAAACGCCAGATAATACGTCTTACCTTATGCACACATATATAAAATACTCCTATGTTGAAGCACAGTACAATCCATCAAGGGGTGTGGCTTCATAGCTTACCAAAGTCCTACTAAAACATTTTGATGGATTTTTGAGCATCATGTGTAATGTTCTATATTTTCAATGGAACATTTAAAATGTTGGTGTTGTTTACTTGAGTCATATTGCAGTCTACACATATCTCTTATGTGTGACTGCCATCTACCGGTCACATTTATCATTACACCATGCACCAAATAAAATAGCGTCGAGGTCGGTAAGCACAACCAGAATTATTCCGTACTTTAGGCGCACTGTGGAGTTTTGAGAAAACGAAAGGATTTTAAGTGCGCCTTATAGTCTGGACAAATACGGAAACTTAATAACTCACCCAAAGGTCGTGTTCAGCGTAATCAAAGAGGAGCCAGACTTTTCTGTCACTGTGGGACAGGAAGACTTTCTGCAGGGCGATCACATTTGGATGTTTCAGTTCTCGCAGCAGCTGGAAGACACAACAAAGACGAGGTCTGAAAATGGGCTCGCTGTCCAAACGGTCCAACACGCGTAAATGACTGCCTGGTGCCGTCAGACCAGCTAGGTCTGTTTGAATTCAGTACTAGAATTGAAGGTCCGAAGAGAATCATCTGAATTGGACCCTAATTGTAAAGCAAAATATGCCTGGTGAATTGGTCAAGATCTTGTGAGGTCTTAGTTCAGCCAACATTGAATGGGAAATGCAATTTTTGGGGGGATTTTGCCTAACCTTGGCTGATTTCATCTTAAATCTAGACCACGGAATAGGGTAAGGTGTGGGTTCTTGTCTCACAAAAGGATTGTGAAGGTTGGGCAAAATCCCCAGGATGTTGGCTGAACTAAGACCTCACAAGATCTTAACCAAATAACAGGCATATATATATATATATATATATATATATATATAATCCATCCATCCATCCATCCATCTTCTTCCGCTTATCCGAGGTCGGGTCGCGGGGGCAACAGCCTAAGCAGGGAAACCCAGACTTCCCTCTCCCCAGCCACTTCGTCTAGCTCTTCCCGGGGGATCCCGAGGCGTTCCCAGGCCTAGTCTTCCCAACGTGTCCTGGGTCTTCCCCGTGGCCTCCTACCGGTTGGACGTGCCCTAAACACCTCCCTAGGGAGGCGTTCGGGTGGCATCCTGACCAGATGCCCGAACCACCTCATTTGGCTCCTCTCCATGTGGAGGAGCAGCGGCTTTACTTTGAGTTCCTCCCGGATGGCAGAGCTTCTCACCCTATCTCTAAGGGAGAGACCCAAACTCATTTGGGCCGCTTGTACCCGTGATCTTATCCTTTCGGTCATGACCCAAAGCTCATGACCATAGGTGAGGATGGGAACGTAGATCGACCGGTAAATTGAGAGCTTTGCCTTCCGGCTCAGCTCCTTCTTCACCACAACGGATCGGTACAACGTCCGCATTACTGAAGACGCCGCACCGATCCGCCTGTCGAGCTCACGGTCCACTCTTCCCTCACTCGTGAACAAGACTCCTAGGTACTTGAACTCCTCCACTTGGGGCAGGGTCTCCTCCCCAACCCGGAAATGGAATTCCACCCTTTTCCGGGCGAGAACCATGGACTCGGACTTGGAGGTGCTGATTCTCATTCCGGTCGCTTCACACTCGGATGCGAACCGATCCAGCGAGAGCTGAAGATCCCAGTCAGATGAAGTCATCAGGACCACATCATCTGCAAAAAGCAGAGACCTAATCCTAATCCTAATATATATATATATATATATATATATATATATATATAGATAGATAGATAGATAGATAGACACACACATTAATACATTAATGATATTGTACACAAGTTCGATTCTGAAGTAGCTATGGTTTTAGCATAATTTTGACTTGCCCGAAGGTATCAACAAAGCATAGGCAGGGATATTGTTCCCGAAACTGGACTGCCTTCACTGAGATGGAAGATTGGCAGAAGGTACTTTTCTGAGGAGAACTATCAGGTTGTTTGAGGACGCGGATCTGGGTTAACACCTGCTCAGATGAACAAACTCGGAAAGTGGTGGTGGGTACAAACCACCTAAGATGTTAAAAAACAAATCAGCATCATGAAATTTTACAAAATATTTCCAATCCAGTAGTTGATATTTGTCTCGGTTCCATGTCCAGGACTTGCTTTTAGACGGATCAGATTGGTTTTAGTGTTGTCGCACAACAATATGACCAGGGTTCTGTACTATCGACAACGTTGTACAGCCCTGAGACCAGGGTTCTCTACTACCAACAGCATTGTACAGTCCTGAGACCAGGGTTCTCTACTACCGACAACATTGTACAGCCCTGAGACCAGGGTTCTCTACTACCGACAACGTTATACAGTCCTGAGACCAGGGTTCTCTACTACCGACAACATTGTACAGCCCTGAGACCAGGGTTCTCTACTACCGACAACGTTATACAGTCCTGAGACCAGGGTTCTCTACTACCGACAACATTGTACAGCCCTGAGACCAGGGTTCTCTACTATCGACGACATTGTACAGCCCTGAGACCAGGGTTCTTTACTATCGACAACATTGTACAGCCCTGAGACCAGAGTTCTCTACTACAGACAACATTGTACAGCCCTGAGACCAGGGTTCTCTACTATCGACAACATTGTACAGCAATGAGACCAGGGTTCTCTACTACCAACAACATTGTACAGACCAGGGTTCTATACTACCGACGACGTTGTACAGCCCTGAGACCAGGGTTCTCTACTACAGACAACATTGTACAGCCCTGAGACCAGGGTTCTCTACTATCGACAACATTGTACAGCAATGAGACCAGGGTTCTCTACTACCAACAACATTGTACAGACCAGGGTTCTATACTATTGACGACATTGTAAAGCCCTGAGACCAGGGTTCTCTACTACCGACAACATTGTACAACCCTGAGACCAGGGTTCTCTACTACCGACGACGTTGTACAGCCCTGAGACCACAGTTCTCTACTACAGACAACATTGTACAGCCCTGAGACTAGGGTTCTCTACTACTGACAACATTGTACAGCCCTAAGACCAGGGTTCTCTACTACCGACAACATTGTACAGCCCTGAGACCAGGGTTCTATACTACCGAGGACGATGTACAGCCCTGTTAACAACCGCCAACGTTGTACAGCTCTGAGACCAGGGTTGTCTACTACCGACAACATTGTACAGCCCTGAGACCAGGGTTCTCTACTACCGACGACGTTGTACAGCCCTGAGACCACAGTTCTCTACTACAGACAACATTGTACAGCCCTAAAACCAGGGTTCTCTACTACCGACAACATTGTACAGCCCTAAAACCAGGGTTCTCTACTACCGACAACATTGTACAGCCCTGAGACCAGAGTTCTCTACTATCGACAACATTATACAGCCCTAAGACCAGGGTTCTCTACTACCGACAACATTGTACAGCCCTGAGATCAGGGTTCTCTACTACCAACAACATTGTACAGCCCTGAGATAAGGGTTCTCTACTACCGACGACATTGCACAGCCCTGAGACCAAGATTCTCTACTACCGACAACGTTATACAGCCCTGAGACCAGGGTTCTCTACTACCGATGACATTGTACAGCCCTGAGGCCAGGGTTCTCTACTACCGATGACATTGTACAGCCCTGAGACCAAGATTCTCTACTACCGACAACGTTATACAGCCCTGAGACCAGGGTTCTCTACTACCGATGACATTGTACAGCCCTGAGACCAAGGTTCTCTACTACCGACAACGTTATACAGCCCTGAGACCAGGGTTCTCTACTACCGACAACATTGTACAGCCCTGAGACCAGGGTTCTTTACTATCGACAACATTGTACAGCCCTGAGACCAGGGTTCTTTACTACCAAAAGCATTGTACAGCCCTGAGACTAGGGTTCTCTACTACCGACAACATTATACAGCCCTGAGACCAGAGTTCTCTACTACCGACGACGTTGTACAACCCTGAGACCAGAGTTCTCTACTACCGACGACGTTGTACAACCCTGAGACCAGGGTTCTCTACTACCGACAACATTGTACAGCCCTGAAACCAGGGTTCTCTACTATCGACAATGTTGTACAGCACTGAGACCAGGGTTCTCTACAATTGAGGACATTGTATAGCCCTGAGACCAGGGTTCTCTACTCCCGACAACTTTGTACAGCCCTGAGACCAGGGTTCTCTACTACCGACAACGTTGTACAGTCCTAAGACCAGGGTTCTCTACTACCAACAACATTGTACAGACCAGGGTTCTCTACTATCGACGACGTTGTACAGCCCTGAGACCAGGGTTCTCTACCACCGACAACGTTGTACAGTCCTGAGACCAGGGTTCTCTACTACCAACAACATTGTACAGACCAGGGTTCTCTACTACCGATGACGTTGTACAGCCCTGAGACCAGGGTTCTCTACCACCGACAACGTTGTACAGTCCTAAGACCAGGGTTCTCTACTACCAACAACATTGTACAGACCAGGGTTCTCTACTACCGATGACGTTGTACAGCCCTGAGACCAGGGTTCTCTACCACCGACAACGTTGTACAGTCCTGAGACCAGGGTTCTCTACTACCAACAACATTGTACAGACCACGGTTGTCTACTATCGACGACGTTGTACAGCCCTGAGACCAGGGTTCTCTACTACCGACAACATTGTACAGACCACGGTTGTCTACTATTGACGACGTTGTACAGCCCTGAGACCAGGGTTCTCTACTACCGACAACATTGTACAGCCCTGAGACCAGGGTTTTCTACTACCGACAACATTATACAGCCCTGAGACCAGAGTTCTTTACTATCGACAACATTGTACAGCCCTGAGACCAGAGTTCTTTACTATGGACAACATTGTACAGCCCTGAGACCAGGGTTCTCTACTACCGACAACATTGTACAGCCCTGAGACCAGGGTTCTCTACTACTGACAACATTGTACAGCCCTGAGACCAGAGTTCTTTACTATCGACAACATTGTACAGCCCTGAGACCAGGGTTCTCTACTACCGACGACATTGTACAGCCCTGAGACCAAGATTCTCTACTACCGACAACGTTATACAGCCCTGAGACCAGGGTTCTCTACTACCGATGACGTTTTAGAGCCCTGAGACCAGGGTTCTCTACTACCAACAGCATTGTACAGTCCTGAGACCAGGGTTCTCTACTACCGACAACATTGTACAGTCCTGAGACCAGGGTTCTCTACTATCAACAACGTTGTACAGCCCTGAGACCAGGGTTCTCTACTACCGACATCCTGAAAGGAACAATATTCTGGTAAAATCCCAACCCTGTTTGTTATCACAAAAGTGTCGATCAAATACGCACGATCAACCTAAATACCAAAACAGAAAGATGAGAAAAAAAAAGGTTGCTTCCCTTTTGAGTAAAATGGGTCAAGTTTTCAGAGGGAAAAGCACTGACTGGAGGAGGTCCAAATACTCACGACTAAGCCAGATTCCTGCCAGTCCACTTTTGAAAGAGGCTCGCCAAGGGATTGGAATTTACTGATAATGTTTCCTTCTCGATACAGTAAAAAGCTACATTTTGGAACCGGTAGCAAAATACTGGTATGGAGACAACCCCGGTAGAGCAGTATTTTATTACTGTACAACAGGGGTCGGGAACCTTTTCCGCTGAGAGAGCCAAGCCGAGGATCCCTGGTTCAATCCCCACCTAGTACCGACCTCGTCACGTCTGTTGTGTCCTTGAGCAAGACACTTCACCCTTGCTCCTGATGGGTGCTGGTTAGCGCCTTGCATGGCAGCTCCCTCCATCAGTGTGTGAATGTGTGTGTGAATGGGTAAATGTGGAAGTAGTGTCAAAGCGCTTTGAGTACCTTGGAGGTAGAAAAGCGCTATCCAAGTCCAACCCATTTATCATTTAATAACATTGTTATTCTGAAGCTAACTGTGGAGGGGGCGTGGCCTGCGGGCCTGCAGCGAAGCGAGGTGTTGCCGGGACCGGCTTCGAAATCAGCGGCAGGAGCGTAGATGTTCCCACCTGGGCCTTGTTATCTAATCACCTGTTGCTCTGCTTTTAAGCAGCAGCCAGGAGGAGAGACGGGGTTGGCGTTGGAGCCAGAGTGCGAGCGAGAACGAAAGGGAAAAAGACAACTGCTGGAAAGCAACTGAGAGTCTTATTGAAAAATAAAAAAAATGTTGTAACCCTGAAACAGGCTCTCATGTCGGTGCTTGGTGGTCTGAAGAACCCCCAGGAGGGCAAGCCCTAAACTAAGCAATAATAATTAAATCACTTCTTAACCTTCATGCAACTTCTTGAACAAGTGCGGTTCAAAAAAGGATGGATGGATTCAAACGCATGAGCATGTTTTATATTTTCAACATTATTTTTAACACTTTGATTACAATTGGAATTAAAGATGCAAGCAGCGTTGGTCGGGTCCGCCTTTGGCTGCTGCCGCCGCTACTCAAGCCCTGGTCTAAGTCAGACCTACATAGAAGTTTTTTATTCATGTCTCTACGACATTCCTAACAGAAGTTACAAGCAGTTTTGTCTGTGTTTTTTCTTAGGGGGCGCTGGAGCGCACTTTTGATTTTTGGGGTTTGGTTTTTTATTAGATGGCAATTTTCGCCAGTCCTAATGTGTGTGTAAAATTTGGTGAGTTTTGAAGCATGTTAAGGGGGTGAAATTACAGATAGTTTTTTCTGGATGTTGTTGATAAATGGCTTTCGCTTTGCATAGTAGTGCTTTAACTTGCACTTTGAAGCATTTTAAGGGGGTCAAATTACAGCTCAAAGAGGCAAAAATGACATTTTTTAGGAATCTTTGGGCAGGGGTTCTTTGAAGGCACGTAAAAGGGCTATATAAATAAACATTGATTGATTGATTGAAAATCAAAACCGGAGCAGTAATCAAAACTTGTTCGATTACTTTTAATCAGAAGGGTTCAATCTCTCTCCTGTGCGAGTTTGAAGCTGAAACGACAAACGAGCTTAGAGGAGATAACGTTTGAAAAAGGGTGACGGGTGTTTGCAAAACTTTTATTTTGAAGGGGTAATTTTTAACTTCCTGTTGATTTTTGCTGAAGAATGTCAATTATTAAAATGTAGGTCTAAGTGAGACCTACATGAGTTTTGGGGTTTGTTTTTTTCATCAGATCGCAATTTCTGCCAGTCCTGATGTGTGTGCCAAGTTTGGTGAGTTTGGAAGCATTTTAAGGGGGTGAAATTACAGCTCAAAGAGGCAAAAATAGCATTTTTTGCGAAAATGTTGTTTTGAAGGGGTTTTTGCCAACTTCCGGTTCATTTTTGCTATAGAAGGTTCCTATTGGAAATGTAGGTCTAAGTCAGACCTACATAGAGGTTTTTGATTCATGTCTCTACGACATTCCTAACGGAAGTTACAAGCAGTCTGTTTTTTGTCTCTTCCTAGGGGGCGCTAGCACGCAATTTTCATTTTTGGGGTTTGGTTGCTTAATAAGTTGGTCTGCCGCTCCATACCGATGTGTGTGTCAAATTTGGTGAGTTTTAAAGCATGTTAAGGGGGTCAAATTAGGGTGCGAAGGTACCAGCGCGCCTTTGGCTGCTGCCCCCGAGACCCACGGCTGGATAAGCGTTAGAAGACGCCTTGGAGCCACTATTTTGAGAATCTAATGCATTGTGAAAGTAATGCAGTTGTTGTATTGAAGTGAAAATATCAAACTTCCTGTTGATTTTTGCTAAAGTATGTTAATTATTAAAATGTAGGTCTAAGTGAGACCTACATAGTGTTTTTTGCTTCATGTCTCTCTGACATTCCTACCGGAAGTTACAAGCAGTTTTGTCTGTGTTTTCTTCCTAGGAACAGTTTGTCCGTGTTGTATTCCTAGGGGGGCGGTAGAGCGCAATTTTGAGTTTTGAGGTTAGGTTTTTTCATCAGATCGCAATTTTTGCCAGACCTGATGTGTGTGTCAAGTTTGGTGAGTTTAGAAGCATTTTAAGGGGGTCAAATAACAGCTCAAAGAGGCAAAAATGACATTTTTTAGGAGACTTTGCACAGGGGTTCTTTGAAGGTGGCGTAAAATCAAAACCTGAGAACTTATCAAAACTCTGTTCTATACTTTTAATCAGAAGGGTTCAATCTCTCTCCTGTGCGAGTTTGAAGCCAAAACAACAAACGCACTCAGAGGAGATAATGTTTGAAGAAAGGTGACCGGCTTTTACAAAACTTTTGTTTTGAAGGGGGGGATTGCAAACTTCCTGTTGCAATGTTAATATTTCATCATTAAAGTATAAACTATCAGACCGCGTGGTCGGTAGTAGTGGCTTTCATAATCCACTGAACTCTCCGGTAAGAGCTGACTTAATATCACAATTTCCCCCATCCAAAAACTTGCCGGTTGACGTAGAGAACATGTTCGCTTGCCCGCTCTGTGTTAAAGCTTCACAACAAACAAAGAAACACCGGCTGTGTTTCGGTTGCTAATGGCAGCTGCAATCCACCGCTTTCCATCAACAGCATTCTTCTTTGACGTCTCCATTATTAATTGAACAAATTGCTAAAGATTCAGCAACACAGATGTCCAAAATACTGTGTAATTATGTGATAAAAAGAGATTACTTTTAGCCGTGTGTGGTGCTGGGCTAATATGTCCCCTCCAACCCGAGA
Source organism: Nerophis ophidion (assembly GCF_033978795.1). Classification (NCBI taxonomy): domain Eukaryota; kingdom Metazoa; phylum Chordata; class Actinopteri; order Syngnathiformes; family Syngnathidae; genus Nerophis; species Nerophis ophidion. The sequence goes on from NC_084613.1 coordinate 6,303,149, forward strand.
CATCACGCATACGCGACGTTTTCAATCAGAAACTCCGCGTGAAATTTAAAATTGCAATTTAGTAAACTAAACCGGCCATATTGTTGCAATGTTAATATTTCATCATCAAAGTATAAACTATCAGACTGCGTGGTCGGTAGTAGTGGCTTTCATAATCCACTGAACTCTCCGGTAAGAGCCGACTTAATATCACAATTCCCCCATCCAAAAACTTGCCGGTTGACGTAGAGAAACATGTTGGCTTGAGCGCTCTGTGTTAAAGCTTCACAACAAACAAAGAAACACCGGCTGTGTTTCGGTTGCTAAAGGCAGCTGCAATCCACCGCTTTCCACCAACAGCATTCTTCTTTGACGTCTCCATTATTAATTGAACAAATTGCTAAAGATTCAGCAACACAGATGTCCAAAATACTGTGTAATTATGTGATAAAAAGAGATTACTTTTAGCCGTGTGTGGTGCTGGGCTAACATGTCCCCTCCAACCCGAGACATCACGCATACGCGACGTTTTCAATCAGAAACTCCGCGTGAAATTCAAAATTGCAATTTAGTAAACTAAACCGGCCGTATTGTTGCAATGTTAATATTTCATCGTCAAAGTATAAACTATCAGACTGCGTGGTCGGTAGTAGTGGCTTTCATAATCCACTGAACTCTCCGGTAAGAGCCGACTTAATATCACAATTTCCCCATCCAAAAACTTGCCGGTTGACGTAGAGAAACATCTTCGCTTGACCGCTCTGTGTTAAAGCTTCACAACAAACAAAGAAACAGCATTCTTCTTTGACGTCTCCATTATTAATTGAAAAAATTGCAAAAGATTCAGCAACACAGATGTCCAAAATACTGTGTAATTATGCGATGAAAAGAGACGACTTTTAGCCCTGTGTGGTGCTGGGCTAATATGTCCCCTCCGACCCGAGACATCACGCATACGCGACGTTTTCAATCAGAAACTCCGCGTGAAATTCAAAATTGCAATTTAGTAAACTAAACCGGCCGTATTGTTGCAATGTTAATATTTCATCATTAAAGTATAAACTATCAGCCTGCGTGGTCGGTAGTAGTGGCTTTCATAATCCACTGAACTCTCCGGTAAGAGCCGACTTAATACCACAATTTTCCCATCCAAAAACTTGCCGGTTGACGTAGAGAACATGTTCGCTTGACCGCTCTGTGTTAAAGCTTCACAACAAACAAAGAAACACCGGCTGTGTTTCGGTTGCTAAAGGCAGCTGCAATCCACCGCTTTCCACCAACAGCATTCTTCTTTGACGTCTCCATTATTAATTGAACAAATTGCAAAAGATTCAGCAACACAGATGTCCAAAATACTGTGTAATTATGCGATGAAAAGAGACGACTTTTAGCCGTGTGTGGTGCTGGGCTAATATGTCCCCTCCGACCCGAGACATCACGCATACGCGACGTTTTCAATCAGAAACTCCGCGTGAAATTCAAAATTGCAATTTAGTAAACTAAACCGGCCGTATTGTTGCAATGTTAATATTTCATCGTCAAAGTATAAACTATCAGACTGCGTGGTCGGTAGTAGTGGCTTTCATAATCCACTGAACTCTCCGGTAAGAGCCGACTTAATATCACAATTTCCCCATCCAAAAACTTGCCGGTTGACGTAGAAAACATGTTGGCTTGACCGCTCTGTGTTAAAGCTTCACAACAAACAAAGAAACACCGGCTGTGTTTCGGTTGCTAAAGGCAGCTGCAATCCACCGCTTTCCACCAACAGCATTCTTCTTTGACGTCTCCATTATTAATTGAAAAAATTGCAAAAGACTCAGCAACACAGATGTCCAAAATACTGTGTAATTATGCGATGAAAAGAGACGACTTTTAGCCCTGTGTGGTGCTGGGCTAATATGTCCCCTCCGACCCGAGACATCACGCATACGCGACGTTTTCAATCAGAAACTCCACGTGAAATTTAAAATTGCAATTTAGTAAACTAAACCGGCCATATTGTTGCAATATTAATATTTCATCATCAAAGTATAAACTATCAGACTGCGTGGTCGGTAGTAGTGGCTTTCATAATCCACTGAACTCTCCGGTAAGAGCCGACTTAATACCACAATTTTCCCATCCAAAAACTTGCCGGTTGACGTAGAGAAACATGTTGGCTTGACCGCTCTGTGTTAAAGCTTCACAACAAACAAAGAAACACCGGCTGTGTTTCGGTTGCTAAAGGCAGCTGCAATCCACCGCTTTCCATCAACAGCATTCTTCTTTGACGTCTCCATTATTAATTTAAAAAATTGCAAAAGATTCAGCAACACAGATGTCCAAAATACTGTGTAATTATGCGATGAAAAGAGACGACTTTTAGCCGTGTGTGGTGCTGGGCTAATATGTCCCCTCCAACCCGAGACATCACGCATACGCGACGTTTTCAATCAGAAACTACGCGTGAAATTTAAAATTGCAATTGAGTAAACTAAAACGGCCATATTGTTGCAATGTTAATATTTCATCATTTATATATAAACTATCAGACTGCGTGGTGGGTGGTAGTGGCTTTCATAATCCACTGAACTCTCCGGTAAGAGCCGACTTAATATCACAATTTCCCCATCCAAAAACTTGCCGGTTGACGTAGAGAAACATGTTCGCTTGACCGCTCTGTGTTAAAGCTTCACAACAAACAAAGAAACAGCATTCTTCTTTGACGTCTCCATTATTAATTGAAAAAATTGCAAAAGATTCAGCAACACAGATGTCCAAAATACTGTGTAATTATGCGATGAAAAGAGACGACTTTTAGCCCTGTGTGGTGCTGGGCTAATATGTCCCCTCCGACCCGAGACATCACGCATACGCGACGTTTTCAATCAGAAACTCCGCGTGAAATTCAAAATTGCAATTTAGTAAACTAAACCGGCCGTATTGTTGCAATGTTAATATTTCATCGTCAAAGTATAAACTATCAGACTGCGTGGTCGGTAGTAGTGGCTTTCATAATCCACTGAACTCTCCGGTAAGAGCCGACTTAATATCACAATTTCCCCCATCCAAAAACTTGCCGGTTGACGTAGAGAAACATGTTCGCTTGACCGCTCTGTGTTAAAGCTTCACAACAAACAAAGAAACAGCATTCTTCTTTGACGTCTCCATTATTAATTGAAAAAATTGCAAATGATTCAGCAACACAGATGTCCAAAATACTGTGTAATTATGCGATGAAAAGAGACGACTTTTAGCCCTGTGTGGTGCTGGGCTAATATGTCCCCTCCGACCCGAGACATCACGCATACGCGACGTTTTCAATCAGAAATTCCGTGTGAAATTTAAAATTGTAATTTAGTAAACTAAACCGGCCATATTGTTGCAATGTTAATATTTCATCATCAAAGTATAAACTATCAGACTGCGTGGTCGGTAGTAGTGGCTTTCATAATCCACTGAACTCTCCGGTAAGAGCCGACTTAATATCACAATTTCCCCATCCAAAAACTTGCCGGTTGACGTAGAGAAACATGTTCGCTTGACCGCTCTGTGTTAAAGCTTCACAACAAACAAAGAAACACCGGCTGTGTTTCGGTTGCTAAAGGCAGCTGCAATCCACCGCTTTCCACCAACAGCATTCTTCTTTGACGTCTCCATTATTAATTGAAAAAATTGCCAAAGATTCAGCAACACAGATGTCCAAAATACTGTGTAATTATGCGATGAAAAGAGACGACTTTTAGCCCTGTGTGGTGCTGGGCTAATATGTCCCCTCCGACCCGAGACATCACGCATATGCGACGTTTTCAATCAGAAACTCCGTTTGAAATTTAAAATTGCAATTTAGTAAACTAAACCGGCCGCATTGTTGCAATGTTAATATTTCATCATTAAAGTATAAACTATCAGACTGCGTGGTCGGTAGTAGTGGCTTTCATAATCCACTGAACTCTCCGGTAAGAGCCGACTTAATATCACAATTTCCCCATCCAAAAACTTGCCGGTTGACGTAGAGAAACATGTTCGCTTGCCCGCTCTGTGTTAAAGCTTCACAACAAACAAAGAAACAGCATTCTTCTTTGACGTCTCCATTATTAATTGAAAAAATTGCAAAAGATTCAGCAACACAGATGTCCAAAATACTGTGTAATTATGCGATGAAAAGAGACGACTTTTAGCCGTGTGTGGTGCTGGGCTAATATGTCCCCTCCGACCCGAGACATCACGCATACGCGACGTTTTCAATCAGAAACTCCGCGTGAAATTCAAAATTGCAATTTAGTAAACTAAACCGGCCGTATTGTTGCAATGTTAATATTTCATCATTAAAGTATAAACTATCAGACTGCGTGGTCGGTAGTAGTGGCTTTCATAATCCACTGAACTCTCCGGTAAGAGCCGACTTAATACCACAATTTTCCCATCCAAAAACTTGCCGGTTGACGTAGAGAACATGTTCGCTTGACCGCTCTGTGTTAAAGCTTCACAACAAACAAAGAAACACCGGCTGTGTTTCGGTTGCTAAAGACAGCTGCAATCCACCGCTTTCCACCAACGGCATTCTTCTTTGACGTCTCCATTATTAATTGAAAAAATTGCAAAAGACTCAGCAACACAGATGTCCAAAATACTGTGTAATTATGCGATGAAAAGAGACGACTTTTAGCCCTGTGTGGTGCTGGGCTAATATGTCCCCTCCGACCCGAGACATCACGCATACGCGACGTTTTCAATCAGAAACTCCGTGTGAAATTTAAAATTGCAATTTAGTAAACTAAACCGGCCATATTGGAATGTGTTGCAATGTTAATATTTCATCATTGATATATAAACTATCAGCCTGCGTGGTCGGTAGTAGTGGCTTTCAGTAGGCCTTTAAAGGGGTAAATGTCGCTTTCTCGGTGCGAATCGCTCTAGCTGCTGGTGGCCATGATTGTAAACAATGTGAGGCTGTGAGGAGCCCCACAACCCGTGACGTCACACGCACATCGTCTGCTACTTCCGGTACAGGCAAGGCTTTTTTATTAGCGACCAAAAGTTGCGAACTTTATCGTCGATGTTCTCTACTAAATAATTTTACCAAAAATATGGCGAAATGATCAAGTATGACACATAGAATGGACCTGCTATCCCCCGTTTAAATAAGAAAATCTCATTTCAGTAGGCCTTTAAGACAATGACACACCAGATCACAATTGGATTAGGCAGCACAGATGCATTATCTAAAAATGGGCCCGTTTAGGTCTTCTTGGGTTGTGGTTTAAAAGCTCGCCATGTGAGGACGGACGCGGGACTCCTTCAGTCCCTAGCAACCCTGTGTTCTGTCTTCGCAGCCACAGCAAACACACTCAGCCTTTACAAGTGTTTGCACGGTGCCCAAGCACACGCTGGAAGGAACCCGAGCTGAACACCAAGAACTCCGGGATCTCTACTTCCACGAAGGAGGCCAGATGGTTTTAGACGACAGTGCAGCAGTTAGTTGTGAGAAGCCGCTAGTTTTCTCTCACCGCTTTAGTACTACTGAAAAAAGCACCTTGAAAAACAGACACATTGTTCTTAAAGGGCTCACATTATGATTTGTGTCTACATTTAAAGGGGAACATTATCACCAAACCCATGCAAGCGTCAATATATACCTTGATGTTGCAGAAAAAAGACCATGTATTTTTTAACCGATTTCCGAACTCTAAATTAAACGCCTTTCTGTTTATCGGTCTTTTAGCCATGACGTTAGAACGTGACGTCACCGAGGTAACACACCCGCCATTTTCATTTTCACATTACAAACACCGGGTCTCAGCTCTGTTATTTTCCGTTTTTTTTTACTATTTTTTGGAACCTTGGAGATATCATGCCTCGTCGGTGTGTTGTCGGAGGGTGTAACAACACTAACAGGGAGGGATTCAAGTTGCACCACTGGCAAGGAATCTGCCGCCAGACCCCCATTGAATGTACCAGAGTGTCTTCACATTTGACCGGCGATGCTAAGACAGACATGGCACGGAGATGTATGGATAACCTGCAGATGCATTTGCAACGAGGGAATAAGCGGTAGAAAATGGATGGATGGATGGAAGTCAACGAAATCACAAAGGTGAGTTTTGTTGATGTTGTTGACTTATGTGCTAATCAGACATATTTGGTCACGGTGTAACTGCCAGCTAATCGATGCTAACATGCTATGCTAATCGATGCTAACATGCTATTTACGCTAGCTGTATGTACATTTGCAACTAGATACCCACATTTAAGGCGAAACAAACACTTACCAATCGACGGATTTAAGTTGCTCCAGTGTCACAATCCAATCCAATCCAATCCACTTTATTTATATAGCACATTTAAACAACAATAACATTTCCAAAGTGCTGCACAGCCATGTTAAAAACAATTGTAAAAAAAAATAAAAAATAAATAAAAAAAAAAATAATAAATAAATAAATAAAATAAAATAAAAATAAAAAATATATATATATTATGCTCCACCAATGACTGAATAAAAACAAAAAAATAAATAAATATAAAACCAATAAAAACAATATAAAAACAAATATGATTAAAAACTATTTTAAAGGGTAAAATCAATTAAAACAGTAAAATAGAAATCAAAGATGCGAAAGTCCTGATCGTTTGGTCCGCACATTTTACCGGCGATGCTAATAAGGCCGCCATGCTATTGGCCACTTCATTAGGTACACCCACGCTATGGCCGAATAACGTCAATAGCTATTCGCTCAATAGCTTCAATTTCTTCTTCAAATTCGTTTTCGCTATCTGCCTCTGTTTCAATACATGCGTAATCTGTTGAATCGCTTAAACCGCTGAAATCCGAGCTAATGTCGCTATATCTTGCTGTGGTAACCGCCATGTTTGTTTGTATCGGCAGCACTGTATGACATCACAGGGAAATGGATAGTGGTTTCGAAGATAGCGAAAATAAGGCACTTTAAAGCTTTATTTAGGGATATTCCGGGACCGGTAAAATTTTGAAAAAAACTTCAAACAATACAACAAGCCACTGGGAACTGATTTTTATTGTTTTTAACCCTTTTGAAATTGTGATAATGTTCCCCTTTAAGTATTTTATGCAGACCAATAATTATAAATCCACAAATAATGTGCCGTTGTGTCTGTACTGTCTAAAGCTTGGCATACCAGCAGGTGGCAGCAGGTAGCTAATTGCTTTGTAGATGTCGGGAACACGGTTTGTCGTGATCACAATATGCGGGGGGATGTTGTTGATAAATGGGTTTTGCTTTGCATAGTAGAGTTTTAACTTGCACTTACAGATGTAGCGACCAACTGTAGTTACTGACAGTGGTTTTATGAGGTGTTCCTGAGCCCGTGTGGTGATATCCTTTACACACTGATGTCGGTTTGTGACGCAGTACCACCTGAGGGGTCAAAGGTCCATAATATCATGGCTTACGTGCAGTGATTTCTCCAGATTCTCTGAACCTTTTGATGATTTTACAGACCGTAGATGGTAAAAATCCCTAAATTCCTTGCAATAGCTCGTTGAGAAATGTTGTTCTAAAACTGTTCGACAATTTGCTGACAAAGTGGTGACCCTCACCCCATCCTTGTTTGTGAATTACTTAGAATTTCATGGAAGCTGCTTTTATACCCAATCATGGCACCCACCTGTTCCCAATTAGCCTGCACACCTGTGGGATGTTCCATATAAGTGTTTGATGAGTATTTCTCAACTTTATCAGTATTTATTCCCACCTTTCCCAACTTCTTTGTCACGTGTTGCTGGCATCAAATTCTAAAGTTAATGATTATTTGCAAAAAAAAAATGTTTATCAGTTTGGCGGTTTAGCTCGGTTGGTAGAGCGGCCGTGCCAGCAACTTGAGGGTTGCAGGTTCGATTCCCGCTTCCGCCATCGTTGTCACTGCCGTTGTGTCCTTGGGCAAGACACTTTACCCACCTGCTTCCAGTGCCACCCACACTGGTTTGAATGTAACTTAGATATTGAGTTTCACTATGTAAAGCGCTTTGAGTCACTAGAGAAAAAGCGCTATATAAATATAATTCACTTCACTTCACTTCGAACATCAAATATGTTCTCTTTGTAGCATATTCAACTGAATATGGATTGAAAAGGATTAGCAAATCATTGTATTCTGTTTATATTTACATCTAACACAATTTCCCAACTCATATGGAAACGGGGTTTGTACTTAACGCAAATACGGTGTTAGCTTTCACTGCTATGCTGATGACACCCAACTCTACATGCCCCTAAAGCTGACCAACACGCCGGATTGTAGTCAGTTGGAAGCGTGTCTTAATGAAATTAAACAATGGATGTCCGCTAATTTTTTGCAACTTAACGCCAAAAAAACGGAAATACTGATTATCGGTCCTGCTAGACACCGACCTCTATTTAATAATACAACTTTAACATTTGACAACCAAATAATAAAACAAGGTGACTCGGTAAAAAATCTGGGTATTATCTTCCACCCAACTCTCTCCTTTGAGTCACACATTAAAAGCGTTACTAAAACGGCCTTCTTTCATCTCCGTAATATCGCTCAAATTCGCTCCATTTTGTCCACTAAAGACGCCGAGATCATTATCCATGCGTTTGTTACGCCTCGTCTCGATTACTGTAACGTATTATTTTCGGGTCTCCCCATGTTTAGCATTAAAAGATTACAGTTGGTACAAAATGCGGCTGCTAGACTTTTGACAAGAACAAGAAAGTTTGATCACATTACGCCTGTACTGGCTCACCTGTGCACTTAAGATGTGACTTTAAGGTTTTACTACTTACGTATAAAATACTACACGGTCTAGCTCCATCCTATCTTGCCGATTGTATTGTACCATATGTCCCGACAAGAAATCTGCCTTCAAAGGACTTATTAGTGATTCCCAAAGCCCAAAAAAAGTCTGCGGGCTATAGAGCGTTTTCCGTTCGGGCTCCAGTACTCTGGAATGCCCTCCCGGTAACAGTTCGAGATGCTACCTCAGTAGAAGCATTTAAGTCTCACCTTAAAACTCATCTGTATACTCTAGCCTTTAAATAGACCTCCTTTTTAGACCAGTTGATCTGCCGTTTCTTTTCTTTTTCTCCTATGTCCCCCCCTTCCTTGTGGAGGGGGTCCGGTCCGATGACCATGGATGAAGTACTGGCTGTCCAGAGTCGAGACCCAGGATGGACCGCTCGTCCTGTGTATCGGTTGGGGACATCTCTACGCTGCTGATCCGCCTCCGCTTGGGATGGTTTCCTGTGGACGGGACTCTCGCTGCTGTCTTGGATCCGCTTTGAACTGAACTCTCGCGGCTGTGTTGGAGCCACTATGGATTGAACTTTCACAGCATCATGTTAGACCCGCTCGACATCCATTGCTTTCGGTCCCCTAGAGGGGGGGGGTTGCCCACATCTGAGGTCCTCTCCAAGGTTTCTCATAGTCAGCATTGTCACTGGCGTCCCACCGGATGTGAATTCTCCCTGCCCACTGTGTGTGAGTTTTCCTTGCCCTTTTGTGGGTTCTTCCGAGGATGTTGTAGTCGTAATGATTTGTGCAGTCCTTTGAGACATTTGTGATTTGGGGCTATATAAATAAACATTGATTGATTGATTGATTGAACAAAAAAGGTGAAGTAACTGAAAACAAGTTTCACATTCTAGTTTCTTCAAAATAGCCACCCTTTGCTTTGCACACTCTTGGCATTCTCTCCATGAGCTTCAAGCACACCTGTGAAGTGAAAACCTTTTCAGGTGACTACTTCATGGAGAGAATGCCAAGAGTCACGTCGTTGTCGAGTCCGGAGGAAATGTGCAAACAAAAGCTCCTTTTGGTGTCGACTTTGGCTACGTCCACCGGATGGGCGTCGACATAAATGATTATTTACCCACAGCACACATGAAATGCAACTTACTGCGATTTCCCTGCAAGCAGACATTGATATTCCAGTGCCTTCTATCTGCTTCAGTGCATAGTCCCTCTCGTCTCTCCTGTGGGGATAAAAAAAGAGAATAGATTTCAGTTCTATTTAGTGTCCTAATATGCTTCAAGACTCCAGAGACCGTACATTTATCCTGTTTTTTGATCCGACGGAAATACAGACGCATAATTAGGAGAATGTGTGAATGGATTTCAAACAATGAAATGGCGAATGCGGCTTGGAAACAAAAATTGGCACCAATCAAAGAACTCCTCATGAAGCTCCATTCAAACCCACTTGTGACAAATTTGCATGGGACAGGTTTATGGCTTCGCTGGCGCTCCTCAGCATACATCCTTCATCCTAATTAAACGCTATGTTGGTCCACACTGTGATCATTACCAGACAAATAGACGTCGTCCAAATACAATAAGCATACACAAAGGAATGTTTTCCACACTAAAAGTAATTCAAATATGAAAACGAAATGGGAATGTCACAGGTCTGCAATGGGGTGCCAGTAGCTCTAGTCCAGTGGGTTCGATCGTACCCTAGGGCAGTGGTTCTCGACCTTTTTTCAGTGATGTACCCCTTCCGAAATTTTTTGGGGATTCAAGTACCCCCCCAATTAGAGCAAAGCATTTTTGGTTGAAAATAAGAGATAAAAAAGTAAAATATAGCACTATGTCATCCGTTTCTGATTTATTAAATTGTATAACAGTGCAAAATATTGCTCATTTGTAGTGGTCTTCCTTGAAATATTTGGAAAAAAAATATATAAAAATAACTAAAAACTTGTTGAAAAATAAACAAGTGATTAAATTGTAAATAAATATTTCAACACATAGAAGTAATCATCAACTTAAAGTGCCCTTTTTGGGGATTTTAATATAGATCCATCTGGATTCATGAACTTAATTCTAAACAAGAAATGTTTAACATCTGTCAGGTTCAAACACTGATGACATCTATAAATCAGACAAGAAGCATCAAACCATGCAGAGACAGAGTTCAATTTAGCTCATGAGGAGAACGCATGGCGCTGCACACTTAGTCACATTCTTGCCCTACGCTCTAAGGTTCAGCTCCCGCGTCCATCTTTTTATTCATTTATCATTGTCACTGACGTCCCACTGGGTGTGAGTTTTCCTTGCCCTTATGTGTCGTAGTGGTTTGTGTTGTGGTTTGTGCAGCCCTTTGAGACACTAGTGATTTAGGGCTATATAAGTAAACATTGATTGATTGATTGATTGATTGATTCAGAGTTCCATAGAACTCTGAATAAAACAAAGATAACATCTGTGGTTGAGATCACCCCTCAGACAAGAAGTTTTGTCTTTGAGCACAATAGCTAATAACTAAAGCAACAGACTTTAATCATACTAAAGTTAGTGTGATAATATATATACATATATAATCCCTTAACACTGTTAAGGGATTATGTATGTAAAGCCTGTAAATGTGTCGGTCATGTATGATGTCTTTTTGTTATTTTTGTTTTGTGAAGTGTAATGTCTATATGCTTAAATGTAGGGCAGTGAAAATGAATTTCCCCAACGGGGACCAATAAACCTGCATCTAAATCTAAAACTAATTATTCTAACACATCAATATTTACGGAACATGTCCACAAAAAAATCTAGCTGTATATTGCATTGTTGCATTTCTTTTCACAGTTTATGAACTTACATGCATATTTTGTTGGAGTATCATTCAATAAATATATTTATAAATATTTTTTTAATTGTTGCTATTTTTGAGAAAAAAAAATTTTTTTTAATCTCACGTACCCCTTGGCATACCTTCAAGTACCCCCAGGGGTACGCGTACGCCCATTTGAGAACCACTGCCCTAGGGGTTCGGCGGAGCCAGTCAAGACCCACCTGACTCATCCATACTTGCATACCTTGAGACCTCCGAATTCGGGAGATGTGAGGGGCGGGGGTTGAGGTTGAGGTGGGCGGGGTTTGGTGGTAGCGGGGGTGTGTATTGTAGATTCCAGAAGAGTTAGTGCTGCAAGGGATCCTGGGTATTTGTTACGTTATGTTACGGTGCGGATGTCCTCCCCAAATATGTTTGTCATTCTTGTTTGGTGTGGGTTCACAGTGTGGTGCGTATTTGTAACAGTGTTAAAGTTGTTTATACGCCCACCCTCAGTGTGACCCGTATGGCTGTTGACCAAGTATGCCTTGCATTCACTTATGTGATGTGTAAAAGCCACATAAATGATGTGAATGCGCCGACAAGCCGTGCTTACTCTTATAACAAAAAGCTGCCATGCAGGCTGTTTCGTTCTTTAAAAAAGAATAATAAATCAAAAACAATGTCATTTTGAATTATTGACCTATACAAGGCTTTGATTACATCACATTAAATATTCCACTTTGAGATATTTTTTTGTGGAAAATGTTGCATATTTTGTGTTATACCATTTAAAAAAACTGAGCTGTTTTTTGTTTTTAAAGAAGGGCCTAAAACAAAGAAAACATAAACAACAATAAAACTTAAAATTGATGGATATATCTGAAGTTGATCTCGAGATTATTGTGCTAAAAGTAAACAGTAAAAAAAATTGTATAATTTATGTTTTAACACTTTAATAAATAGGACACTTTTGGATTCCCAATTATTTTAGTGTGATTTGTTTCTAAGTGTCACTGCTCAAAAAATAATAATGAATCAAAATCCAAAATTAAGGCTCCAATTATTATATAATCTCAAACATCCCACCTAAAAAAGTTATTGGGTGAAAATATTGCATATTTAGTTTTTTTTCCATTTTTTTATAATGTTGATCTAGAGATTTAAAACTTGCATAATAATAAAATTTATAATACTGAATAATGACACATTTTTAATATATATTTTTTTTTTTGGACCAAAACCCTTTGGGGTCCCCGGGATCATAACTGAGTGGAGGCTTAAATGTATATTTTTTATACATATATTGTATTGGTTTTTAAAATAAAAATGAGTAATAATTATGAGTAATTCCGCTAGTAAGCACAGAGCTAAAAATAACGTTCAAAATACAAAACATTCTCATGCATTTTATCCATCCATCCGTTTTTCTGCCTGACTTGTTCAAGAAGTCGCATTAATGGTAAGAAGTATTCGATTTATTATTGGTTAACTTCAGAATAATAATGTTATTAAAACGAAGAAGGGATTTATTATACTCTAAACATGTTGGTCTTACTTAAAAATGCACACTTTACATAGTTAAAGCATGTAACTATGTAAAGTTAAAGCACTTTAACTATGTAAAGTGCTTTGAGTCACTAGAGAAAAGCGCTATATAAATATAAGATGGAGGTGGGAAGCTTTTAGCCTTTAGCCACACAAACACACAATGTTTCCTTGTTTAAAATTCCCGAATGTGAAACGAGCGGTAAAGCGAACATGGATCCCAACCAAATGTCAACCGGCAGTTTTCGGTGGGAAAATGGTGGTAATAAGTCGGCTCTTACCGGAGACATCAGCGGAGCTTCGTCCTAGTGCAGCGCGGGACTTCCCTCAGAGACTCTGGCGTCAACACACCCGTGGCCACACCCCTCCGAAATTCAGGTACTGTATAATCTCACTAAAACAATAGGCAGATAAGGGATTTTCCAGAATTATCTTAGTTAATGTGTCTAATAAATTCTGAATCGCTCCCACTTTTTTTTTCTTGTTCTTAACTCTAAATTTCCTCATCCACGAATCTTTCATCGACGGCGTGGCGCAGTGGGAGAGTGGCCGTGCGCTACCCGAGAGTCCTTGGTCCAATCCCCACCTAGTACCAACCTCGTCACGTCCGTTGTGTCCTGAGCAAGACACTTCACCCTTGCTCCTGATGGGTGCTGGTTGGCGCCTTGCATGGCAGCTCCCTCCATCAGTGTGTGAATGTGTGTGTGAATGGGTAAATGTGGAAGTAGCGTCAAAGCGCTTTGAGTACCTTGAAGGTAGAAAAGCGCTATACAAGTACAACCCATTTATTTATTTATTTAATTCACATTTGAACCAATTAGGTGAAGTTGCATCATTTACCGCGGCACAGTGGTTGAAAACCACTGTATCAGGGGGGGGGGTCATCTCACAACACATAACCAGCATGGGCTGGTCACGTGTCCGTCACGTGACCAGGTGAAAGTGAAACAGTCCCAACTGCCACTAAAAATGGAAACAAAAGTTCGATCGGTCCAATAAAAGAGGTAAAAAGACGTGATAGCGCGTGGTCAGGGCGCCAAGTAAAGACGAGGGGACAAGCGGTAGCGAGGAGGAGGAGGAGGAGGTCGCTGAGTGACATGAAAACATCAACAGACCGTCGAGTTGGGAGGGGATTCAAATCTAAACGCGCCGTTCAACAATCACACGTTGCGGGGGGGAAAAAAAAAAGATGTTGAGTAAAGAAGAGTCTTACCCGTTTTTGCGCTTGGCTTTAAAAACGTGGCCGTAAGTGCCTCGACCCACTTTGCAACCTTCATATTCGAACAGATCTTCCACTCTCTCCCTCTCGGCGGCCAGCTTTGTTTTGAACTCGTAATCCATTCTAACCCATGAATGCGTCTTCATTTAAGATTTAAAAAATGAAATAAAATATTAATTATCGCATGCATTAATTAAATAATCCGCTCGGTTTATCCCCCCACCATTTCCTTGTTTGGGATTTTGGTCCGCTCCGTTTAATGTTCGCTGGCTTGTTGACGTTTCTAATTGGCGCACCGGGTGTTCTGGGTAATGTAGTTTGGGGCGGAAGGAGCAGCCGTTCGTCTCCACGTTAGCAAGGCGGAGTGAAAACTACAACCCGCGTTTTTTCGCTGCGGGCTGCTTGCTCTTTTCGTACTGCTGTACGCTTTCCAGTCTTGGTTTCAATGACGTGCTCAACAATCAAACAACAATCAATGTATTTTATTTCGGCAATCTTCACATAAAACAAAGAACAACAACAAGAAAAGAGAAAACAAAAACACTCATTTGAGCAATGATTGAGCCGAAAGGGTGTAGGTTGAAGCAAAGCTTATATAAACCTACCCCATCACAACAGGAACAAGGTTCAAAATATCCATCCATCCATCCCATCCATCCATCCATTTTCTACCGCTTGTTCCCTTTAGGGGTCGCGGGGGGCGCTGGCGCCTATCTCAGCTACAATTGGGCGGAAGGCGGGGTACACCCTGGACAAGTCGCCATCTCATCGCAGGGCCAACAAAGTAATTGGATAGAGAAAATGGTATTTTCCAAGAAGGGAGAACTTTTAATTATGAACATGAAAAGAAAGTTAACGTAGTTAGCACCAAATATGTCACCTGGGCGACGGTCACACTGCAGGGAGGATGTCATATCTGATCTTTTTATGTCATCCCCCCCCAAAAAAATGCTATGTATACAGTACAGGCAAAAAGTTTGGACACACCTTCTCATTCAA
This sequence comes from Nerophis ophidion, assembly GCF_033978795.1. Lineage (NCBI taxonomy): Eukaryota > Metazoa > Chordata > Actinopteri > Syngnathiformes > Syngnathidae > Nerophis > Nerophis ophidion. The sequence continues at coordinate 6,318,424 of NC_084613.1, forward strand.
TGTGTTTTCATGACTATTTACATTGTAGATTGGGGGGAAGGGGGCGATATATATAAAATCTAAAACATGCTTCACTTATATTACTTTTTTTTTTAAACAATATATAAGCAACATATATGTAGCACACGTCTCATATACACAGTTTAACATTTAAATCAATCAATCAATCAATGTTTACTTATATAGCCCTGAATCACTAGTGTCTCAAAGGGCTGCACAAACAACCACGACATCCTCGGTAGGCCCACATAAGGGCAAGGAAAACTCACACCCAGTGGGACGTCGGTGACAATGATGACTATGAGAACCTTGGAGAGGAGGAAAGCAATGGATGTCGAGCGGGTCTAACATGATACTGTGAAAGTTCAATCCACAATGGATCCAACACAGTCGCGAGAGTCCAGTCCAAAGCGGATCCAACACAGCAGCGAGAGTCCCGTTCACAGCGGAGCCAGCAGGAAACCATCCCAAGCGGAGGCGGATCAGCAGCGCAGAGATGTCCCCAGCCGATACACAGGCAAGCAGTACATGGCCACCGGATCGGACCGGACCCCCTCCACAAGGGAGAGTGGGACATAGGAGAAAAAGAAAAGAAACGGCAGATCAACTGGTCTAAAAAGGGAGTCTATTTAAAGGCTAGAGTATACAAATGAGTTTTAAGGTGAGACTTAAATGCTTCTACTGAGGTGGCATCTCGAACTGTTAAATCAAACATATACATTTGTACACTTATATATATATATATATATATATATATATATATATATATTATATATACACAATTTATTTAAATTCCATATAAAGTGGTAATATATACATTTTAATATAACCTATATGTATGATTATGAAATCCTAAATTGTATTTATATACATATTATATATTATTGTCTTTCTAAACCAATGTTTGCTCTTCTTTCTTATATTTACTAATGATAAATGATTTAAAAAGCTTTTTAAACTGGTTTATGTTGGTGCTGTGTTTTATTTCATCCTTTAAACAGTTCCATATTTTAACCCCTGCTATTGTTATACTCATTCGTTTCTGCGTTGTTCTACAATATTGGATCTTAAAAAGTAGTTCTCCTCTTAAATTATAATTCCCTTCTCTTTGTAAAAATCTTCTGTTGGAAGTAAATCTTTACTTGCTTTATAAATCATTTGGGCAGTCTTGAGTTGGATGAGATCTGGTCGTTTTAAACCAAATGTTTTTATAAATAATCCATTAGTGTGTTCTCGGGGTCCTGTGTTATGTATCAGTCTGGTGGCCCTTTTTTGCATTATGAATAGTGGTTGGATGTTCGTCCTGTATGTATTTCCCCAGACTTCTAGACAGTAACTCAAATAAGGTAAAACAAGTGTACAATTTACACACTCTACCTTGAAAACAGTAAAGAAGCAACCATTTAAAGGCCGACTGAAACCCACCACTACCGACCACGCAGTCTGATAGTTTATATATCAAGGATGAAATATTAACACTGCAACACATGCCAACACGGCCTGTTTAGTTTACTAAATTACAATTTTAAATTTCCCGCGGAGTTTCTTGTTGAAAACGTCGTGTGTTTGTGACGTCTAGGGTTGTAGCGGACATATTAGCCCAGCACCACACACGGCTAAAAGTCGTCTCTTTTCATCGCATAATTACACAGTATTTTGGACGTCTGTGTCGCTGAATCTTTTGCAATTTGTTCAATTAATAATGGAGACGTCAAAGAAGAATGCTGTTGGTCGATTGCAGAAACACAGCCTGTGTTTTTTTTGTTGGTGTTGTGAAGCTTTAAAGGGGAACATTATTACAATTTCAAAAAGGTTAAAACCAATAAAAATCAGTTCCCAGTAGCTTATTTTATTTTTCGAAGTTTTTTTTTTTCAAAATTTTACCCACGGCGGAGGAAACTCATTTCGGCCGCTTGTACCCGTGATCTTATCCTTTCGGTCATGACCCAAAGCTCATGACCATAGGTGAGGGTGGGAACGTAGATCGACCGGTAAATTGAGAGCTTTGCCTTCTGGCTCAGCTCCTTCTTCACCACAACGCCGTGTGGCGGGGTTCTCCCTTAGAGGTAGGGTGAGAAGCTCTGCCATCCGGGAGGAACTCAAAGTAAAGCCGCTGCTCCTTCACATCGAGAGGAGCCAGATGAGGTGGTTCGGGCATCTGGTCAGGATGCCACCCGAACGCTTCCCTAGGGAGGTGTTTAGGACACGTCCAACCGGTAGGAGGCCACGGGGAAGACCCAGGACACGTTGGGAAGACTATGTCTCCCGGCTGGCCTGGGAACACCTCGGGATCCCCCGGGAAGAGCTAGACGAAGTAGCTGGGGAGAGGGAAGTCTGGGTTTCCCTGCTTAGGCTGTTGCCCCCGCGACCCGACCTCGGATAAGCGGAAGAAGATGGATGGATGGAAAATCTTACCCATCATGGAATATCCCGAAAAAAAGGCTTTAAAGTGCCGGATTTTCGCTATCTGTAAATCCACCCGTCCATTTTCCTGTGACGTCACATAGTGTTGCCAATACAAACAAAGCGGATAGAACAGCAAGATATAGCGACATTAGCTCGGATTCAGACTCGGATTTCAGCGGCTTAAACAGATTACGCATGTATTGAAACGGATGGTTGGAGTGTGGAGGCAGATAGCGAAAAGGAAATTGAAGAAGAAACTGAAGCTATTGAGCGAATAGCTATTGAGGCTATTCGGCGATCGCCTTCTAACCAACGATTGCATCTTTTGACCATTGGAGCAACTTAAATCCGTCGATTGGTAAGTGTTTGTTTGGCATTAAATGTGGGTCGTGGGAAAGACTGGATGCAAATATAGCTACAAATGTACATACAGCTAGCCTAAATAGCATGTTAGCATCAATTAGCTGGCAGTCATGCCGCGACTAAATATTTCTGATTAGCACATAAGTCAATAACATCAACAAAACTCACCTTTGTGATTTTGTTGACTTTATCGTTGGAAATGCATCTGCTTTGAGTGTCGCAGGATATCCACACATCTCTGTCAGTAAAATGTGCAGACCAAACGAGGGACTTTCGCATCTTTTGACACTGGTGCAACTTAAATCCGTCGATTGGTATGTGTTTGTTTGGCATTAAATGTGGGTGGATGCAAATATAGCTACAAATGAGGCACAACGATGCAATATGTACATACAGCTAGCCTAAATAGCATGTTAGCGTCAATTAGCATGCCGTGCTAATCGATGCACACTCCACGTAAATCAACTTGAATCCGTCCCTGTTAGTGTTGTTACACCCTCCGACAACACACCGAAGAGGCATGATGTCTCCAAGGTACGGAAATGTTGAAAAAACGGAAAATAACAGAGCTGATTTGACTTGTGTGTGTAATGTGTTTGAGAAAATGGTAGATCGCTTCCCATTGTGACGTCACGGGTGAAAGGTCATCGCTCCGACAGCGAACAATTGAAAGGCGTTTAGATCGCCAAATTCACCCTTTTAGAGTTCGGAAATCGGTTAAAAAAACATATGGTCTTTTTTCTGCAACATCAAGGTATATACTGACGCATACATAAGTCTGGTGATAATGTTCCCCTTTAACGGAGTGGTCAAGCGAACATGTTTCTCTACGTCAACCAGCAGATTTTTGGATGGGAAAATTGTGATATTAAGTCGGCTCTTACCGGAGACTTCAGTGGATTATGCGACTTCCTCCTGCAGCTCAAAAATGCAGCTGTGATCTTGGTTCCTCCATTGGCTTCTCTGTGTTACGTCTGTTCGGCATTGAGATGCCGGGTTCGATTCCCTCGAGGATGCGTCGAAAATTGCACACAGCAAAAGGTATGAACTAATGATTTATTTAACAAAAGGTGCTAGAGAACAAAAATACTGGAGCTAGGAAAAGGCAAACAAAAGACGCTAGCATGAAAGCTAGGATAAACAAATAGTAAACTAAACTGGCACATAGGCACAGAAAGGGGATAACAAAACATTTAGCATGACAGCTAAGAATAAATAAAATTGCGCGGCGTGAGAGCTCGCGAGAGTGATACAGAAATAGCATGGAAGCAAAAGTGCAAAAGTTGTGTAAGAACAAATTTGGATCCCAGACTGAACAACAAAAGATGCAGGCTTATATAAGGCAGGTGATTAGTGAGGACAAGTGTGCAGGGCCGAGAGAAACAGGTGAAACTGATAAGCTACCATGGTGACCGACTTAAACAGGAAATAATAGGATCAGACGGAGAGTGAAAATAAAAATGGAACAACAAACAATAATATGTGGAGGATCCAAAAAGCGGATCTCAACACTCTGAAAGACACTGGCGTTCACCCCAGCCCTCCGACTTTCAGGTATGACTTTACAATCTCACTAAAACACTATTAAAACAATAAGCAGATAAGGGATCTTCCAGAATTATCCTAGTAAATTTGTCTAATTACATCTGAAATAGTCCCACTGCCGCCGCCTGGAGCCGTCGCCTTTTTTTTTTTGATGTTTCACTCTAACTTTCCTCATCCACGAATCTTTCATCTTCGCTCAAATTAATGGGGAAATTGTCATTTCTCGGGGCGAATAGCTCTTGATGTTCTCTACTAAATCCTATCAGCAAAAATATGGCAAAATCGCAAAATGATCAAGTATGACACGTAGAATGGACCTGCTATCCCTGTTTAAATAAGAAAATCCCATTTCAGTAAGCCTTTAACAGATAACAAAACAAGTCATTTTGGCATTTCATTGAAAATGATTTAAAAAAAGTCATGAAAAATTGAGTTTTTGTGGTTGGTGCATTATTTGTGAGTGTATATTGTGTTTTTATGTTGATTTAATAAAAATAAAAAATATTTTTTTATTTTTTTATTTATTTTTTATTTTTATAAAAAATTATTCTGCGGCCCGGTACCAATCGGGCCACGGCCCGGTACCGGGCTCTAAAGGATAAATGAACTGCAACTTTTACGACGGAACTTCCGAACAACCGTACGCCATCACGTGACGTCCAGTCGTCAAGGAGAACAGTGCCTTTGTCAAAAAACCCAAACTGACAGCTCTTTCGACCAATCACCTCTCAGCAACATCACTCCTGCCATCCCATTGGTCCAAACAGACGATGACGTATGCGTGCCTATATAAACCGCCCGCACTTGGCGCCGCTTCATCGCTGTACGCAGTATGGCTGGCGACATTAGCTAGCACTTGCTAACGGTATTCTCTGCAAAAAGGGAAGACGGCAACTTAAGTGACAAACTCTACATCCGCTTTGGCTTCACGGACTCCCGCACCATTCACTCATCGGAAATACGGAATAACCCACGTTTAGTGATCAGTTTTTTGTTATTATTTTGGTTGGGTGTCTTGCTGTCTCATGATGGAGGATAACGGTGCACACTTCTTCGAGGGGACCGAGAAGCTGCTGGAAGTGTGGTTCTCCCGGCAGGACGAGGCCAAGGGGACCGGGGACCTGCGGACCATCCCGAGGTGGGTGGCACGGCAGCGTGGGATCATTCATTCTGCTTTCCGTGTTCCTTCCACGCCATTTACTTCCTTCTTAAGAGCGAAAAGGGGGAGAGCCGGAGCCCGCGCATGCGCACTCAATCGCCTTGCATCGCCAGTCAAAAATGGCCACCATTCATATGAGATGATTTAAAACACTGACAGTGCGAATTTATTGACGTGTGCCCCCCCCTGGCTGACTTTTAGTTAAAAGCGCCGCTAAGTCCGCTTTTAACCGTTGGTTTGTAAACGTCGTACCGGAACAATGAGTCATTTTAAACACGTGTGTGAATAGTTGTGCTTGAAGGCTCATTTCGCCGCCATGATCAGGATTTTTCTTTCTTTTTTTTTTTTTTTTTTTTAATGTTTATTTATACATTTCAACATTAACGAACCGAAGAGAAACAACAATCAAAGTAGTTCATTTGTAAAATTAAAGTAACAAAATTAGAATATAATTTTTATTTATTTAAAAAAAACATAGCTCGACGTAATTACGTCACCGTGATTAGTAACGAACGAGTCCTTTTTTTTTCCTGTTATATCATTTTTATTTAATCGGGGTTTTTTTCTCGCGTCATTTCCCAACTCGAACTTTAGAAAATGTCAAGCATGTGGTCGATCGTCACCGTCACGTGTTCTTTAAAGTTAATCACTCATAGTGTTTTTTTTTTTTGTTTTTTTTTTTAGTGTTTCTTTGTCACATTGACCCGATTAAGCTGTGCATACAAAGCAGACTTAAAAAAAACAAAAAAAAAAAAACTTTCAGTCAGAAGGTCGTCAAAAGTTAAACGGAAGGGGACCAACTTTCCCAGCGGACCACTGGCTTTGAGTGTCTTCCGGTCACGTTGCCGAGCCATGAAGTCCCTTGCAGCCCGCCCACCCTCCATGGTCCTCTGGATTGGCTGCAGGGGATTCATGCATTCATCTCTCTTCTTTTTGCCATTAACCCCTTCTAGTCTGCTGACAGCCATCAGACTGTAAAATGCATATAGAACACAATATAATAGCACGTACTTTATTGATCCCTGGGGGAAATTCAGCACTGCAGTTCGCTCACAATAAACAATACTAATAATAAATAATATATGACATATATGTATAATATATAATATAATGGAATAGTATAAATATATTCTACATTTAAGTGCAGTCAAGGAACACATGCATTATATGTTCCTTTTGACTGTATATGTACTGTAAATGTATCATGTATTTATATTATTCACATGTGAATAATGCTGTATAATACTGTATTTGTTTTTCACATGTGAATAATGCTGTATAACAGACTGTCTTTATGTTATTCACATGTGAATAATACAAATAGTCTATTACACAGCATTATTCACATGTGAATAATGCTGTGTAATAGACTGTCTTTGTTATTCACATGTGAATAATGCTGTAGACTGTATTTGTTATTCACATGTGAATGATGCTGTATAATAGACTATTTGTTATTCACATGTGAATAATGCTGTATAATGTCTTTATATTATTCACATGTGAATAATATAAATACAGTCTATCATACAGCATTATTCACATGTGAATACTGCTGTATAATAGACTGTATTTATATTATTCACATGTGAATAATGCTGTGTAATAGACTGTCTTTATGTTATTCACATGTGAATAATATAAAGACAGTCTATTATACAGTATTCACATGTGAATACTGCTGTATAATAGACTGTATTTATATTATTCACATGTGAATAATATAAATACAGACTATGTATTCAAACAGTCTATTATACAGTATTCACATGTGAATACTGCTGTATAATAGACTGTTTATATTATTCACATGTGAATAATATAAATACAGTCTATTATACAGTATTCACATGTGAATACTGCTGTATAATAGACTGTATTTATATTATTCACATGTGAATAATGCTGTATAATAGACTGTATTTGTTATTCAAATGTGAATATTGCTGTATACTAGACTATTTGTTATTCATATGTGAATTATGCTGTATAGTGTCTTTATATTATTCACATGGACATGATGGACATTTTTTTATTGAATGTAAATAGTAAAAACTCTATCAAAAGTCAATAGAGCATATGGAAGTCACTTCAAAATAAATATAAAGCCCTTCAAAAAACTGTGGGAAACTTCCTGGTCCCTTCTAGAGGCAAGATTGAAGGATGCTTGAAGTAAAGTTGCTTCCAGAAAAAAACACAATATTTAGGTACGTGACAAAATTCATATGGAAAATGTCTGGGGGGAAAAAAAGCGATGACATTGCAAAGATTTATGGAAAAAAACTTTCCAATGGTACTTGAACCACTGTGGTAGACCAAATATTAAAAGCGCTACTGATTTCTGAAAACTAAAATATTGCTTATTTTGTCCTGGATTATCCATAAAGACAAGTAAATGTGTGACCTACAGTACATATTGAAAGCTCCATTATGTCCCAAATGCTTGACACAAGAAGTACAAACCCTGTTTCCATATGAGTTGGGAAATTGTGTTAAATGTAAATATAAACAGAATACAATGATTTGCAAATCCTTTTCAACCCATATTCAGTTGAATATGCTACAAAGACAACATATTTGATGTTCGAACTGATGATCTTTTTTTTTTTTTGCAAATCATTAACTTTAGAATTTGATGCCAGCAATAAAGTTGGGACAGGTGGCAATAAATACTGATAAAATTGAAGAATGCTCATCAAACACTTATTTGGAACATCCCACAAGTGTGCAGGCTCATTTGGAACAGGTGGGTGCCATGATTGGGTATAAAAATAGTTTCCCAAAAAATGCTCAGTCTTTCACAAGAAAGGATGGGGCGAGGTACACCTTTGTCCACAACTGCGTGAGAAAATAGTCAAACAGTTTTAGTACAACGTTTCTCAAAGTGCAATAGCAAGAAATTTATGGATTTTAACATTTACGGTCCATGATATCATCAAAAGGTTCAGAGAATCTGGAAAAATCCCTCCACGTAAGCGGCTCGGCCGTAAACCAACATTGAATGACCGTGACCTTCGATCCCTCAGATGGCACTGTATCAAAAAACAACATCAATCTCTAAAGGACATCACCACATGGGCTCAGGAACAATTCAGAAAACCACTGTCACTAAATACAGTTGGTCGCTACATCTGTAAGTGCAAGTTAAAGCTCTACTATGCAACGCAAAAGCCATTTATCAACAACATCCAGAAACGCCGCCGGCCTCTCTGGGCCCGAGATCATCTAAGATGGACTGATGCAAAGTGGAAAAGTGTTCTGTGGTCTGACGAGTCCACATTTCAAATTTTTTGGGGAAATATTCGACATCGTGTCATCCGGACCAAAAGGGGAATCGAACCATCCAGACTGTTATAGACGCAAAGTTCAAAAGGATGGTATGGGGGTGCATTAGTGCCCAAGGCATGGGTCACTTACACATCTGTAAAGGCACCATTAATGCTGAAAGGTACATACAGGTTTTAGAGCAACATATGCTGCCATCTAAGCGCCGTCTTTTTCATGGATGCCCCTGCTTATTTCAGCAAGACAACGCCAAACTACTTTCAGCACGTGTTACAAATGCGTGGCTTCGTAAAAAAAGAGTGCGGATACTTTCCTGGCCCGCCTGCAGTCCAGACCTGTCTCACATCGAAAATGTGTGGCGCATTATGAAGCGTAAAATACGACAGCGGACTGTTGAACGACTGAAGTGCTACATAAAACAAGAATGGGAAAGAATTCCACTTTCAAAGCTTCAACAATTAGTTTCCTCAGTTCCTAAACGTTTATTGAGTGTTGTGTAAAGAAAAGGTGATGTAACACAGTGGTGAACATGCCCTTTCCCAACTACTTTGGCATGTGTTGCAGCCATGAAACTCTAAGTTAATTATTTGTGGAAAAAAAAAATAAAGTTTGAGTTTGAACATCAAATATCTTGTCTTTGTAGTGAATTCAATTGAAAATGGGTTGAAAAGGATTTGCAAATCATTGTATTCCGTTTATATTTACATCTAACACAATTTCCCAACTCATATGGAAACGGGGTTTGTACATGGAAGTTTATTAACCCAAATCACTCAATGAAAACAAACTTTGTTATGCACAGAAAAATAGCTCAAACTTCCATACTTCCTGGAATTTTCAAATGAGGTTTTAGAGTGAGTAATTGTGCATTAGCATGATACTTATCTGACCAAAGTAGTGGAGTTGTTTTTGTCCGAGGCGAGGTGGAACCGGCAGCCATGATGGCCGCTGCAGCCTCAACAAAAACATTTGAATCTTTTTTTAGGAATTTTGCCTATTCACAATCATTCTAAAATACATGACAGATGTATTTTTGTTATTTAATGCATTCTATATAGTAAATAAACACGATCAAAAGTCAACAGAGCCTATGGAAGCTACTTAAAAAACAATATATAATGCCCTTCAAAAACTGAAACTTGCTGGTCTCTTCTGCTATCCCGATGACAGGCGTGATTTATGATCTACAATAAAGTTTTGATGAGCAAGAGAAGGAGCTGAGCATGTCAACATTGGGACTCAAGCCTGTGATCACGGTGCTGCTATAAAAAGTTTGTCTGCAGAAGTGCTTGTAATAGCAATATCAGTAATACTTGGTTAATACTCAAGTCACCAAATATAAATGGACTATTGTCGGTTTTTGGATGGTTTTTTCCTGGGTTTTATGGGCGTAGTAAAGGACCTCCCGTTGTCTTTGCTATAAGCAGACTTTTAGACACGTTTTTTTACGAGTTTGAATGCTTAAAAAATACCCAATATATATATATATCAATCAATGTTTACTTATATAGCCCTAAATCACTAGTGTCTCAAAGGGCTGCACAAACCACTACGACATCCTCGGTAGGCCCACATAAGGGCAAGGAAAACTCACACCCAGTGGGACGTCGGTGACAATGATGACTATGAGAACCTTGGAGAGGAGGAAAGCAATGGATGTCGAGCGGGTCCCAACATGATACTGTGAAAGTTCAATCCATAATGGATCCAACACAGTCGCGAGAGTCCAGTCCAAAGCGGATCCAACACAGCAGCGAGAGTCCCGTTCACAGCGGAGCCAGCAGGAAACCATCCCAAGCGGAGGCGGATCAGCAGCGCAGAGATGTCCCCAGCCGATACACAGGCAAGCAGTACGTGGCCACCGGATCGGACCGGACCCCCTCCACAAGGGAGAGTGGGACATAGAAGAAAAAGAAAAGAAACGGCAGATCAACTGGTCTAAAAAGGGAGTCTATTTAAAGGCTAGAGTATACAAATGAGTTTTAAGGTGAGACTTAAATGCTTCTTAGGGGTGTAACGGTACACAAAAATTTGGGTTCGGTACGTACCTCGGATTAGATTAGATTAGATAGTACTTTATTTATTCCGTCAGGAAAATTAAAATTTTCAGCACAATCCCATTCAAGATCAGACAAACATTACAGGGAGACAGAACAGGATCGCTGACGGGTCTGCCGGCTTCCAGACCCCCTTACAAAAAAGATGACATACAGGTAAACAAAGGGGGGAGGGAGGGGGTGATGGGAGAAAAAAAAATAGAATATTAAAATAAAATTTTAAAAATCGGTCTTAGCCTAGGCCCTGGAGTGGGGGTGCAGACTGAGGCCAAGGGAAAAAACAACAACTCATAGCCATAGTACACATCCCTCTTACATGTGTGTAAGAGGGAAACATCAAACATCAAAGAACACAGAGGACATTAAAGACATTAGAGGTCTAGAGGTCACGGTTTGGTTCATTTTCGGTACAGTAAGAAAACAACAAAAAAACATTTTTGGGGTTATTTATCCACCAAATTTGTAAACAATGGCTTTATCCTTTTAACATTGGGAACACTATAATAATTCTGCCCACGTTAATCCACATTAAACTGCCTCAAATTGTTGCTTTGTTTAAATAAAATGACAACCTTTCTTCCACATATAAAAAGTGCAACATTGAACAGTTTCAACTCATCATGCTTAATTTATTACAGCATTTGGGAAGCCTGTAGTTGACTTTTATTACGCACACACAGCAAAATGAGCTAACCTAACGCTAAAAGCTAATCAGCCTTCACCTCAACCCAGAACAAAGAGAGCTGAACTGCAGTTTAAGTTTCTAGAAGGTCAACGGGCTCATAGTGATGTTTGTAATAGTCGTGACTGGGAAGTGTTTTTTATAATTTGGGGAGTGTACGATGTCAGCTGCTCACCTGCTAGACACATATCTGCTCATCTCAACGCCGGAGCACTGACTCTAGGCTTTCTGAATACACGCTGCTGATTGGCTGTTACATCGGCCTGAGTACTCCCTGCTGATTGGCTTTGTATGTAACCAATCAGATGGTTGTGTGGGCGGGACAATGCTCAGACAGGCAGAAAGCAGAGCAGCTTGTTAAGACTTTCGCTTACAAACTCGTTCGATACACCCACGTACCGAACCGAAACCCCCAAACCGAAACGGTTTAATACAAATACACGTACCGTTACACCCCTATTATCTCTGCGTTAGATCGTTCATAATGATTGTGAATGATGGGTATAATTAAAAAAAAAAGTGCAATTCCCCTTTAAGGACACTCAACCATAATCAAATGCTCAGACTAGGGTACGTACCTTGGTTTAGAGGTCACGGTTTGGTTCATTATCGGTACAGTAAGAAAACAACAAAATATACATTTTGGTTATTTATTTACCTAATTTGTAAACAATGGCATATTATACATATACGGGGCGGCATAGCTCGGTTGGTAGAGTGGCCGTGCCAGCAACTTGAGGGTTGCAGGTTCGATTCCCGCTTCCGCCATCCTAGTCATTGCCGTTGTGTCCTTGGGCAAGACACTTTACCCACCTGCTCCCAGTGCCACCCACACTGGTTTAAATGTAACTTAGATATTGGGTTTCACTATGTAAAAAAGCGCTTTGAGTCACTAGAGAAAAGCGCTATATAAATATATTTCACGAAATAAACACACTGGATACATTGCCAGGATTAATGTGGTCAACGTATATGAAATAAATACTTAATCAGATAAGGCTCGGAATGGTTTCTTAGCTCGGTTGGTAGAGCGGCCGTGCCAGCAACTTGTGGGTTGCAGGTTCGATTCCCGCTGCCGCCATCCTAGTCACTGCCGTTGTGTCCTTGAGCAAGACACTTTACCCACCTGCTCCCAGTGCCACCCACACTGGTTTAAATGTAACGTAGGTATTGGGTTTCACTATGTAAAAAAGCGCTTTGAGTCACTAGAGAAAAGGGCTATATAAATATATTTCACAAAATATACACACTGGATTCATTGCCAGGATTAATGTGGTCAACGTATATTAAATAAATACTAAATCAGATAAGGCTCAGAATGGTTTCTTAGCTCGGTTGGTAGAGTGGCTGTGCCAGCAACTTGTGGGTTGCAGGTTCGATTCCCGCTTCCGCCATCCTAGTCACTGCCGTTGTATCCTTGAGCAAGACACTTTACCCACCTGCTCCCAGTGCCACCCACACTGGTTTAAATGTAACTTAGATATTGGGTTTCACTATGTAAAAAGCGCTTTGAGTCACTAGAGAAAAGCGCTATATAAATATATTTCGAGAAATATACACACTGGATACATTGCCAGGATTAATGTGGTCAACGTATATGAAATAAATACTAAATCAGATAAGGCTCAGAATGGTTTCTTAGCTCGGTTGGTAGAGTGGCTGTGCCAGCAACTTGTGGGTTGCAGGTTCGATTCCCGCTTCCGCCATCCTAGTCACTGCCGTTGTGTCCTTGAGCAAGACACTTTACCCACCTGCTCCCAGTGCCACCCACACTGGTTTAAATGTAACTTAGATATTGGGTTTCACTATGTAAAAAAGCGCTTTGAGTCACTAGAGAAAAGGGCTATATAAATATATTTCACAAAATATACACACTGGATTCATTGCCAGGATTAATGTGGTCAACGTATATGAAATAAATACTAAATCAGATAAGGCTCAGAATGGTTTCTTAGCTCGGTTGGTAGAGTGGCTGTGCCAGCAACTTGTGGGTTGCAGGTTCGATTCCCGCTTCCGCCATCCTAGTCATTGCCGTTGTGTCCTTGAGCAAGACACTTTACCCACCTGCTTCCAGTGCCACCCACACTGGTTTAAATGTAACTTAGATATTGGGTTTCACTATGTAAAGCGCTTTGAGTCACTAGAGAAAAGCCCTATATAAATATAATTCACTTCACTTTATCAAAACCTTTCTACATGTATAGTGCTTTTTTTGATTGATTGATTGGTTGATTGAGACTTTTATTAGTAGATTGCACAGTACAGTACATATTCCGTACAATTGACCACTAAATGGTAACACCCCAATAAGTTTTTCAACTTGTTTAAGTCGGGGTCCATGTTAGTCAACATTAAACTGCCTCCAGTTGTTTCTCAGATGAAATAAAATGACAAAACTTTTCTTCTACATATAAAAAGTGCAACATTAAACAGTTTCAAGTCAACTCAGCCTCAGATTAACTTTTAGTCTCCCCCCCCCCAGGCTGGCTGACTTGGTAGTAAGAGGATATATGGGTTTATTGTTCTTCCACCATAGAAGTGGATCAAAATCTAGTTTTAATGCAATACAGCAGGGGTAGGGAACCTATGGCTCGCGAGCCAGATCTGGCTCTATAGATGACTGCATCTGGCTCTCTGATAAATCTGAGCTAACTCTGCTTAACACAATAAGTAATGAATAATTCCACTTCTTGTAATCAAAGTGTTAAAAATAACATTCATAATATAAAGCATGCTCATGCATTTGAATCCATCCATCTTTTTTTCTACTGCACTTATTGAAGAAGTTGCATTAAGAGTAAGAAGTGATTTATTTATTATTGGTTAGTTTAGGGTTTGCCCTACTGGGGGTTCTTCAGACCACCAAGTACCGACATGAGAGCCTTTTATTTATTTTTTTAAAATTTTCAATAAGTCTCTCAGTTGCTTTCCGGCAATTGTCTTTTTATCTTTCGTTCTCGCTCGCACTCTGGCTCCAGCCCCAACCCCGTCTCTTCAACTGGCTGCTGCTTATAAACAGAGCGATGGGTGATTAGATATCAAGGCCCAGGTGGGCTATGTACGCAACTGTCGCCGATTTCGAGGCCTGTCCTGGCAACATCCCGCTTCGCTGCAGGCCCTCAGGCCACGCCCCCTCCACAGTTAGCTTCAGAATAACAATGTTATTACAAAGAAATAGAGACCTATTATACTCTACAAATGTTGATCTTACTTAAAAATGCACGCGTTTAGTTGTGTTCAGTGTTTGAAAAAAATATTATATGGCTCTTACGGAAATGTATTAACATTTTTGAATTCTTGGCTCTCTCAGCCAAAAAGGTTCCCGACCCCTGCAATACAGCAACCCCCGCGACAACGGGACAAGCGGTAGAAAATGGATGGATGGATGGATGGATGGATGGATGGTTTTGAATGTGCTGCTAAAAACATTTGTTATTGCTTTAGCCCTGCCTGGGTGGCCGAGGAGAGGCTGTTTAAATGCAGTGTTTGCACCACGCTCCTCTTTCTCTTCCTTAAAGCGAGCTTGACTTGGGGGTGGTGCCGCTTCAAAGGGGTTAGCATGTTTGAAGTGTTTGCAGAAACATACCCTACTGCTTCTGAACAATGTCGGCAAACCTCCGTCCTCCATTGTTGTATCGCACCGCAAAGCCGAAGTGTTCCCAAAGGGGAGATGTTAACGGGTCAGGAGGGTCCTCCAGCTCTGGCTTTTGCATGTTGTCCTAGCCCGGTCGCTGCTAGCATGCCGTGTGTTGTGCCTCGATCTGCATTGTTTACACGACGTGCGGTGCGCTACCTCAGTGGTTCTCAACCTTTTTTCAGTGACGTACCCCCTGAGCAAATTTTTTAAATTCAAGTACCCCCTAATCAGAGCAAAGCATTTTTGGTTGAAAAAAAGAGATAAAGAAGTAAAATACAGCACTATGTCAGTTTCTGACTTATTAAATTGTATAACAGTGCAAAATATTGCTCATTTGTAGTGGTCTTTCTTGAAATATTTGAAAAAAAAAGATATATTTCAACAAGTTTTTAGTTATTTTTATATCTATATATATATATTTATAGCAGCACATTTAAAACCATCCATCCATCCATTTTCTACCGCTTGTCCCCCGTTCAGGGTCGCGAGTGTTGCTGTATTGCATTAAAACTAGATTTTGACCCACTTCTATGGTGGAAGAACAATAATATAACAATATATATTGAAATATAAGAAAGTGATTCAAATATAAAAAAATATTTCTACACATAGAAAAAATCATCAACTTAAAGTGCCCTCTTTCGGGATTGTAATAGAGATCCATCTGGATTCATGAACTTAATTCTAAACATTTCTTTTTTTGTGAAGAAATGTTTAGAATTAAGTTCATGCATCCACATGGATCTCTATTTTTAACATCTGTCAGGTTCAAACACTGATGACATCTATTAATCCGACAAGAAGCTAGGAACCATGCAGAGAAAGAGTTCAATTTAGCTCATGAGGAGAACGCATGGCGCTGTACACTTAGTCACAGTCTTGCCCTACGCTCTAAGCTTCAGCTCCCACGTCCCTATTTTTAGTCAGAGTTCCTTAGAACTCTGAATAAAACAAAGATAACATCTGTGGCTGAGGCCATCCCTCAGACAAGAAGCTTTGTCCTTGCATGGATTAGAAAAAGTCTCAATCAAACCAGGGTTGTAAATATCTGGTCAGGTCACTCGTCACCCTTTTGCCGTCACCTTCATTGTCCATTCCTTGTTGGTGACTTTTTATACTCTGGACCTAGACGTTGAGTCCGTGACATTCATGGCGGACAATAAATGATACAGTCTGCTTTGTCAGTCCGATTGCATTCGCCATTTTCCTCGAAGGCCAGGTAATACAAAGCACACGCTACCTTTCACATCCACAGGAGCACACATTCTTGATGACTCTCCTTCGATAGAAAGACAAAGTTTTTCCCTAAGTAGCATCACCGCTTACCCGGCCGGACATTTGAAAGTTCTCTTCCGTCTTGAGTGTCAGGTTCAAACACCGAACTATGTATTACACAAAACAAGAAGAAGGAATCAGGCAGAGACAGAGTTACATTTTGCTCATGAGGAGAAACGTATTGGGGCTGCACACTCAGTTTCACCCTACGCTCTGAGGCACAGTCACACATGCTCCTCTATTTATTCGGGAGTTCCCATCACTGAGGCTGCTTCTGAAGGGAAAGGGAGGACATAATGCATGCATCCCCAGTAGA
The DNA here is from genome assembly GCF_033978795.1 of Nerophis ophidion. Taxonomy (NCBI): domain Eukaryota; kingdom Metazoa; phylum Chordata; class Actinopteri; order Syngnathiformes; family Syngnathidae; genus Nerophis; species Nerophis ophidion. The sequence goes on from NC_084613.1 coordinate 6,335,149, forward strand.
CACAATTCAGGATTATTCAGAATGGAAATGTGCTGACACATGATTTCGCCCCGTCTCTGTTTTGTCAGCATTGAGGTACTCGATGTCCGTCCTTGGCTGTCGTCAGCAGGCAGGGTCTGGAAACAAACTGCTGATGCGAGAAAACTCGCAATGGAGGATTACAAGTTGTGTCCCTTTGCACGGATAGAAAAGTACAACTTCAGCACAATTGATAATAACTATAGCAACAGCCTTTAAACATACGAGTTGTGTGATAACTTGAACATAACTATTCTGACATTGAGAAGTGTTGTATCCCAAATAGCTGCAATGGCTTTCTCTTAAGGTATTCATGTGCGATTTCCACAAGTGTCTGCACATGTAGAAGAAAGAGAAACACGGGCATGTCTGGATGACTCAGCTTCATACTTCTAGTGGTTAAATTTACTCATGAGGAGAAACGTATTGGGGCTGCACACTCAGAGTTTCACCCTACGCTCTGAGGCACAGTCCCACGTGCTCCTCTATTCGGGAGTTTTCATCACTGAGGCTGCTTCTGAAGGGATAGGGAGGACGTAATGCATGCATCCCCAGTAGACACAATTCAGGATTATTCAGAATGGAAATATGCTGACACATGATTTCGCCCTGTCTTTGTTTTGTCAACATTGAGGTACTCGATGTCCGTCCTTGGCTGTCAGCAGGCAGGGTCTGGAAACAAACTGCTGATGCGAGAAAACTCGCAATGGAAGATTACAAGTTGTGTCCCTTTGCACGGATAGAAAGTACAACTTCAGCACAATTGATAATAACTATAGCAACGGCCT
>NC_084613.1:6335974-6466553 GCF_033978795.1 Nerophis ophidion
CCATATTATTACTAGTGTATTAGGTTTTATATTTTATTGTATGATCTTGAAACTACTTGGTATCGGATCCATACCTAAATGTGTGGTATCATCCAAAACTAATGTCAAGTATCAAAGAAGAAAAGAATAAGTGATTATTACATTTTAACAGAAGTGTAGATAGAACATGTTAAAACAGAAAACAGCACGACACCTACCCTTTACATCAGTATTTTTGACCATATTATTACTGGTGTATTAGGAATTATATTTTATTGTATGATCTTGAAACTACTTGGTATCAGATCCATGCCTAAATGTGTGGTATCATCCACAACTAACGTCAAGTATCACAGAAGAGAAGAATAAGTGATTATTACATTTTAACAGAAGTGTCGATAGAACATGTTGAAACAGAAAACAGCATGACACCTACCCTTTACATCAGTATTTTTGACCATATTATTACTTGTGTATTATGTATTATATTTTATTGTGTGATCTTGAAACTACTTTGTATCAGATCCATACCCAAATGTGTGGTATCATCCAAAACTAATGTCAAGTATCAACATAGAGAAGAATAAGTGATTATTACATTTTAACAGAAGTGTAGATAGAAGATGTTCAAACAGAAAACAGCGCGACACCTACCCTTTACATCAGTATTTTTTAACCATATTATTACTGGTGTATTAGGAATTATATTTTATTTTATGATCTTGAAACTGCTTGGTATCAGATCCATACCTAAATGTGTGGTGTCATCCAAAACTAATGTTAAGTATCGAAGTAGAGAAGAATAAGTGATTATTAAATTTTAACAGAAGCGTAGATAGAACATGTTAAAACAGAAAACAGCACGCCACCTACCCTTTACATCAGTATTTTTGACCATATTATGACTGGTGTATTAGGAATTATATTTTATTGTATGATCTTGAAACTACTTGGTATCGGATCCATACCCAAATGTGTGGTATCATCCAATACTAATGTCAAGTATCAAAGAAGAAAAGAATAAGTGATTATTACATTTTAACAGAAGTGTAGATAGAACATGTTGAAACAGAAAACAGCATGACACCTACCCTTTACATCAGTATTTTTGACCATATTATTACTTGTGTATTATGTATTATATTTTATTGTGTGATCTTGAAACTACTTTGTATCAGATCCATACCTAAATGTGTGGTATCATCCAAAACTAATGTCAAGTATCAACAAAGAGAAGAATAAGTGATTATTACATTTTAACAGAAGTGTAGACAGAACATGTTAAAACAGAAAACAGCACGACACCTACCCTTTACATCAGTATTTTTAACCACATTATTACTGGTGTATTAGGTATTATATTTTATTGTGTGATCTTGAAACTACTTGGTATCAGATCCATGCCTAAATGTGTGGTATCATCCAAAACTAATGTCAAGTATCAACAAAGAGAAGAATAAGTGATTATTACATTTTAACAGAAGTGTAGATAGAACATGTTCAAACAGAAAATAAGCAGATATTAACAGTAAATGAACAAGTAGATTAATAATCCATTTATACAGTTTGTCCTTTAAAATAATAGGTTTGTTTACTTACTATTAAAGGACAATTTGTCTATTATGTTAACTATTTTATTTAAGGACTAATTTATATGTTTCATTTACACATCTTTTGATTTAAAAACAAGTCCTGACTTAAAGCTGTGGACAATGCTGAAGAAACAAGTCCATGTCAGAAAAGCAACACATTTAGCTGAACTGCAGCAATTTATTTTGTGGTGAAAAATGTTAACAGAAGCTTGTGGATGGCTACCAAAAGCGCCTTATCGCAGGTAAACTTGCCAAGGAACATTGCTGTACTTATACTTTTGCCCCATGTACATCATCAGCAGCTGTCATCAATGCCGTGTGTTGTTACGAAGTGATTGTTCCCTGCAGGGTGTGTGAGCTGCTGCAGAGCGGGGCGGTCCTGAACAAGATCTACCAGCCTCACGAGGGCCACATCCCTTACCTGCTGCAGCTCTTCATGGACTACAACCTGTACGGCATGAACCTGCTCAGCCTGGCGGCCGTCAAGTTCCGCAGGAGCCACAACAAAGGTAAGGGCCGTTTTTTTTTGTGTTTTCCTGTAGCGCTTTCACGTCTTCCTTTGAGCGCGAACAAGGCTGATTACGTTGTTGCTATCCTTCTTTGTGTGGACGTTGTTGATTGTCATGTCAAGTACGGATGTACTTTGTGGACGCTGTAAGTTTTTGCTGTCGTCCAGCATTCTGTTTCTGTTTGTTTGTAGCCAATTCGGCTACAATTCAACTTAAATTTGAGTGTAATCAATTCAAAACCTCTTCTCACTCCGGCGTTTACCAAAGGCATGCGGTAAATTTAGGCCTGCGCTTATAAATTTGAGTGTGATGTAAGGATACCATCATGAAAAGCACATTTAATACAAAAACGTTATGGTCTTACCTTTACTTATAAATGAAGTCCATGCGCAGCTCCTTCTGATCAAAAGCATCGATAACTTGTTTATAGAAGTCTTCCTTATCTTTCTTCAGTTTTAAAAGTCTCTCTGTCTGAATGGAGATCTTCCTTTATTACCTCCTTCTTCGATTGAAAGTCCAGTTTAGAAAATGGTTTTATTTTAGATATGTAATCCTCCATGTTAAAAGTGCAAGCGAGAGGAAAAAATAAACGATCGCTGTTGTTGTCACTTCTTCTGCAGCCGAGTAGTCGCAAGAAGGATCACTAGCGCCCTCTGCCACCAGGAGGCGGGAGTAATTTAATGACTCATATTTGACACACGCAGCTACGGTATCTTAATAAAACATAGCTGCTTACTGTTCTTTTTAGAATATTCAATAGCTTGGACCAGGGGTAGGGAACCTGTGGCTCTTTGGATTGATGCATCTGACTTTCAGATGAATTTTAACTGACATTGCTTAACACGATAAGAAATTATTATTTCCACTGGTAATCAGAGTTAAAAAATAACATTCCAAATATAAAACATTCCCCAGCATTTTAATCCATCCATCCGTTTTCGACCGAATCTGTTCAAGAAGTCGCATTAATGGTAAGAAGTATTTTATTTATTATTGTTTTTAAAAAGAATACAATACTTATTATACTCCAAAAATGTTGGTGTTACTTAAAAAAAGCACACTTTTAATTGTTTTCAGTGTTAAAAAATATTAAATGGCTCTCACGGAAATACATTTTGAAATATTTGGCTTTCATGGCTCTCTCAGCCAAAAAGGTTCTCGACCCCTGGCTTGGACCTTAAATCCTACTGAATATCTCTTAATCTTCTTCCCTTTCTAATGATTGAAATCAGCCTCCTCCATTTTGAAAATGATGACAGATGAAGTGTCACTCGTGACGTGACGAGTTTGACCCTGTGGAAATTCCAGTCATATGCTAATTATTTGACGAAACGAGTTTGACCCGGCAGTAATTCTAGGCATGTGCTAATAAAAATTATATTTTGCGTATTGAGTCTGAGCCGGCGTTAATCCTGAGCCGGCGGTAATACTAAGTATGCGCTAATTATTTTACAAACTGAGTTTGACCTTGCAGTAATTCTAGCCAGGCGCGTACTATATACCCGGCGGCAATTCAAGGAAATACGGTAAACAGAATTTTGCGTCAGGGTATGTACGCAGACCCAGAAACTGCAGTGCCAAACTAAGTTTCCTGCAAGTATAAACTAATGAAGTATTAATTAGAATTGAACATAAGTTCCATTGAACATGTCCAGATGATGTTCTCTGTTGAACGATTTCTTTCTATTTTTCAACCTCACAATTCAATGTGACAAATTGCTTTATATTAAGTGTGTAACTTGACTCCACAACCTGTGTTGGACACTCAAACACTCAGAGAATAGTTGAACAAGGTCTGATTAAAGATCTGTTTGATGTGATCTTAGTCCCGACTAGTTCCTGCCGAGCGATGGCAGGAAATTTCTCCCTCCACTTTAAAGTCCCATTAAAAAAAAAAAAAAAAAAATCACACTTGACTTTCCACTAACAAAAGCAGGATTTTAATTTCCCCCCAACTCTTTGAAGTCGTCAGTGAAGTGTTCCTAGACTCTTTGAGAAGCAGAATAGTCCGAAAGAAGAATAGACAGGCGGGTTTACATCCTCTCTGACTCTAACAGCATCCTTTTCTCTCGGGATGACGTGAAAGGACGATAAAAGAGAATGGTTTAGCAACACTTTATGAACGTGGCCATGAGTTAAAAGTTTTAAAAGACCGCTTCACAGCTCAAATGCACTCTCTAAACCCGGGGCGTCAAACCCATTTTAGACGGGGGGCCACATGGAGAAAAATCTACTCCCATGTAGGCCGGTCTGGTAAAATCACGGCACGATAACTCAAAAATAAACTTCCTAGTTTAAAAATTAATGTTGCGTTTTTTGTTTTTTACACTTACCGTACTTCCTTGAATTGCTGCCAGGTATTTATTATGCGCCTGCCTAGAATTTCCACCGGGTCAAACTCGTCACGTCACGAGTGACACTTCACCTGTCATCATTTTCAAAATGGAGGAGGCTGATTTCAATAATTTCAAATCGCATAAAGGGAAGAAGATTAAGAGCTATTCAGTAGGATTTAAGGTCCAAGCTATTGATTATGCTAAAAAGAACAGTAAGCAAGCTATGTTTTATTAATATAACGTAGCTGCGTGTGTCAAATATGAGTCATTAAATGACTCCCGCTTCCTGGTGGTAGAGGGCGCTAGTGATCCTTCTTACGACTACTCGGCTGCAGAAGAAGTGACAACAACAGCGATCGTTTATTTTTTCCTCTCGCTTGCACTTTTAACATGGAGGATTACTTATCTAAAATAAAACCGTTTTCTAAACTGGACTTTCAATGGAAGCAGGAGGTAATAAAGGAAGATCTCCATTGAGACAGAGAGACTTTTAAAACTGAAGAAAGATAAGGAAGACTTCTATAACAAGTTATCGATGCTTTTGATCAGAAGGAGCTGCGCATGGACTTCATTTATAAGTAAAGGTAAGACCATAATAACGTTTTTTTTATTAATTGTGCTTTTCATGATGGTATCCTTACATCACACTCAAATGTATAAGCGCAGGCCTAAATTTACCGCATGCCTTTGATAAGCGCCGGAGTGAGAAGAGGTTTTAATTTAATTATGGCCCCGGCGGCAATTCAAGGAAATACGGTAAATGTTGTTTGTCGTTATTTATACATTCTGAATAAATGATGTGATAATGTTCATCAATCAACTTATTGGTGTTTCTTTTGTTTTTGTTTTTTCTTTTTTTCAGATTTTTTTTTAATCAAACAAAACAGAACACAACAATACCATAATAATGCAATTCCAAAACCAAAACTGACCCAGTAACATTCAGAATAGCAATCAACGGAGCAATTGAGAGGACACACATTCACATGTTTAAAAACCATCACATGGACAAATATAAGACCTTTTGCAGGAAAGTTATGTGGTCAGATGACAACAAAAATGGAGCTGTTTGGCCACAATTCCCAGCAATATGGTGAGGCCTTTAATCCCAGGAACACCATCCCTACCGTCAAGCATGGTGGTGGTAGTATTATGCTCTGGGCCGGTTTTGCTGCCAATGGAACTGCTGCTTCAAATGGGACAATGAAAAAGGAGGATTAGCTCCAAATTCTTCAGGACAACCTACCTAAATCATCAGCCCGGAGGTTGGGTCTTGGGCGCAGTTGGGAGTTCCAACAGGACAATGACCCCAAACACACCTCAAAAGTGGTAAAGTGAAGTATATTTATATAGCGCTTTTTCTCTAGTGACTCAAGGCGCTTTTACATACTGAAAGCCAATATTTAAGTTACATTTAAACCAGTGTGGGTGCCACTGAGAGCAGGTGGGTAAAGTGTCTTGCCCAAGGACACAACGGCAGTGACTAGGATGGCGTAAGCGGGAATCGAACCTGCAACCCTCAAGTTGCTGGCACGGCCGCTCTACCAACCGAGCTATAGGAATGGCTAAATCAGGCTAGAATGAAGGTTTTAGAACGGCCTTCCCAAAGTCCTGACTTAAAGGTGTGGACAATGCTGAAGAAAGAAGTCCATGTCACACGTTTATCCGAACTGCAGCAATTTTGCGGTGAAAAATGTAAGCAGAAGCTTGTGGATGGCTACCAAAAGCGCCTTATTGCGGGTAAACTTGCCAAGGGACATGCAACTTTGCTGTACGTATACTTTTGATTGCTCGCATTTTCAGTAATAGATTCATAAAAGAAGAAAACTGCATGAATGTTTTTTGTGAGCAACAAGTATGTCACTACATCAAAACAAAAATAAGAAATGATTGCAAAGTCAAGACAGCCATGACGTCATGTTCTTTACACGCGTACGTACACTTTTGATTACAACCGTACAGATGAAGAATAGTTCCTAGGTTTTTGTCAGGAAAAAGTGCCGACAAGCTCTTTTGAGACGACTATCAGACGTCCATGCAATGTGTGTTTTAGATGAGGTGTCAGCAGCCCCAGACAGGCAGACTCCCAGCAGTCCTTTCACGGCCAACAGTCCCTCCACGTCCAAACTCAACCACAGCGCCCTGGGGAGTACCTTTGTACGCTGGGAGGAGGACGCCATCCCTTGGTGAGTCATCTCCATCACTCTGCTGGAACTATAACCCATCTGCGGGACATTTCAATCATCTACTTGCAGGGGTTTTTTCCTATCTTTTTACACCTTTGAGAAGATGCAAGACCAGTTGAAAAATAGCAATCACTCGCATTTAGCACTGTTTGAGCTTAAAACGGTTGTAAGCAAAAAGACGAAGCACAATTATGTTGAGGGTCAATTTGACCCATTTCAGTTTTTGTGTTGATCAAAGTTACTGGTTATCCTTTTTTTTCTCTTGCTGAAATTTGGTGACTTTTCCCTCATCTAGGGTCGTGAACTGGTGTGTAAAATCTGGACACGTTGTTGTGTCGTGGAATGTCTTGCAGAGTTTGTATACAAAGATGATGTTGCGGGTCATTTTGACCCAGACGCTTTAACGTGGGTAAATAGCCAAAATAAACAAGTCTCTTTGATGTACTTTTTACTTTGATGTACAGTTGTTTGTATTTTGATTGCCTCTGAGACCCAGAGCCAGGTGTGTGAAGAGAGGGAACTTTCTCACACTTGTCCTTGTCACTGTTCTCATGTCATCTCTTTGACAAACTTACCAAAAATGAGCTCCAGAAGGATGACATCTGGGGAGGCAAGGACAAGTGTGAGAAAGTTCCCTCTCCTCACACACCTGGCTCTGGGTCTCAGAGACAATCAAAATACAAACAATTGTACATCAACGTTAAAAGTACATCAAGGAGACATGTTTGTTTTTGGATCTGAACAGCTATTTACCCACATTAAAGCGCCTGGGTCAAAATGACCCGCAACATCATCTTTGTATACAAACTCTGCACAAACATTCCACTACACAACAACGTGTCCAGATTTACACACCAGTTCATGACCCTAGATGAGGAAAACCCTAACCCTAACCCAGTACTTTGATCAACACAAAAACTGAAATGGGTCAAATTGACCCTTAACATAATACAATTGGAATAAAAAATGTATTGTATGTCACTTTTCTAAATGTTTATATAACCTAAAATAAAATATAGTTATTGGTTTAACCTGTTTTCTTGACTGTTTTGAGTGCATTTACACAGTGCGGGTCAAAACGACCCGCAACATAATCAATGTCATTGTTTCCAACATAATACAAGGGTTAAAGGCCTACTGAAATGAGATTTTCTTATTTAAACGGGGATAGCAGGTCCATTCTATGTGTCATACTTGATCATTTCGCGATATTGCCATACTTTTGCTGAAAGGATTTAGTAGAGAACATCCACGATAAAGTTCGCAACTTTTGGTTGCTAATAAAAAAAAGCCTTGCCTGTACCGGAAGTAGCAGACGATGTGCGCGTGACGTCACGGGTTGTAGGGATCCTCACATCCTCACATTGTTTACAATCATGGCCACCAGCAGCGAGAGCGATTCGGACCGAGAAAGCGACGATTTCCCCATTAATTTGAGCGAGGATGAAAGATTCGTGGATGAGGAAAGTGAGAGAGAAGGACTAGAAAAAAGAAAGAAAAAAAAAGACCAGGGCAGTGGGAGCGATTCAGACACATTTATTAGGATAATTCTGGGAAACCCCTTATCTGCTTATTGTGTTACTAGTGTTTTAGTGAGATTATATGGTCGTACCTGAAAGGGTGTGGTGACCGCCAGTGTCTCCGAGGGAAGCCACGTTTCTCGACGAGGCGAAAGCAGCCTGCCGGGCCACGGCTGCCTTTTTGAGCTGCAGGATGAGGTCGCGTAATCCACTCAAGTCTCCGGTAAGAGCCGACTTAATATCACAATTTCCCCATCCACCTGCTGGTTGACGTAGAGAAACATGTTCCCTTGACCGCTCTGTGTTTAAGCTTCACAACAAAAAAAGAAACACCGGCTGTGTTTCGGTGCTAAAGGCAGCTGCAATCCACCGCTTTCCACCAACAGCATTCTTCTTTGACGTCTCCATTATTAATTGAACAATTTAGTAAACTAAAAAGGCCGTATTGGCATGTGTTGCAATGTTAATATTTCATCATTGATATATAAACTATCAGTAGTGGGTTTCAGTAGGCCTTTAAACTGACTATGTTGTTAATCAGAGGATCGAAAGTTTAAGACCACAGCTAAAAAAGAAACTACAAGCTCTCCCTAAAATAGAAATAACATTTTCAAAAAAGGACTGAGTAATGAGTAGCTGCGCCGTTGTTGTTGCCAAAAGCAGTGAAGTTGTCACTTTGTGTAAATGCTAAATAAAAAGAGAATACAACAAATCCTTTTCAACTTATATTCAATTGAATAGACTGCAAAGACAAGATATTTCATCTTCACACTGGTTATTTTTGTTTCAAAAAAGCTGGCACAAGTGGCAAAAAAGTGAGAAAGTTGAGGAATGCCCATCAAGGACTTATTGGGAACATTCCACTGGTGAACAGGCTAATTGGGAACAGGTGGGTGAAATGATTGGCTATAAAAGTAACTTCCATGAAATGTTCACTCATTCACAAACAAGGACCACTTTGTCAACAAATGCCTGAGCAAATTGGTCAAGAACAACATTTCTCAAGCAGCTATTGCAAGGAATTTAGGGATTTCACCAGCTACGCTCCGGAATATCATCAAAATGTTCAGAGAATGTGGAGAAATCACTGCACGTAAGCCATGATATTACATACCTTGGATCCCTCAGGCGCTACTGCATCGAAAAGCCACGTCAGTTTGTAAAGGATACCACCACACGGGCTCAGGAATACTTCATAAAACCACTGTCAGTAACTACAGTTGGGCGCTACATCTGTAAGTGCAAGTTAAAACTCTACTATGCAAAGCCAAAGCTATTTATCAACAACACCCAGAAGCGCCGTCGGCTTCGCTGGGCCGGAGCTCATCCAAGATGGACTGATGCGAATTGGGAAAATGTTCTGTGGTCTAACAAGTCCACATTTCACATTGTTTTTGAAAACTGTGGACCAAAGAGGAGATGAACCATGGGGACTGTTCTAGGGTGAAAGTGTAAAAGTCGACATGTGTGATGGTATGGGGGTGTATTAGTGGCCAAGGCATGGGTAACTTACACATCTGTGAAGGCACCATTCATTCTGAAAGGTACATACAGCTTTTGGAGCAACATATGTTGTTCTCATGGACGCCCCTGCTTATTTCAAAGGGTCACCACTTTGTCAACAAATGCCTGAGCAAATTGGTTAAGAACAACATTTCTCAAGCAGCTATTGCAAGGAATTTAGGGATTTCACCATCTACCCTCAGTAATATCATCAAAATGTTCAGAGAATGTGGAGAAATCACTGCACGTAAGCCATGATATTACACACCTTGGATCCCTCAGGCGCTACTGCATCGAAAAGCCACGTCAGTTTGTAAAGGATACCACCACATGGGCTCAGGAACACTTCATAAAACCACTGTCAGTAACTACAGTTGGTCGCTACATCTGTAAGTGCAAGTTAAAACTCTACTATGCAAAGCCAAAGCTATTTATCAACAACACCCAGAATCGCCGTCGGCTTCGCTGGGCCTGAGCTCATCCAAGATGGACAGATGCAAAGTGGAAAAATGTTCTGTGGTCTAACGAGTCGACATTTCGCATTGTTTTTGGAAACTCTGGACCAAAGAGGAAAAGAACCATGGGTACTGTTCTAGGGTGAAAGTGTAAAAGTCAGCATGTGTGATGGTATGGGGGTGTATTAGTGTCCAAGGCATGGGTAACTTACACATCTGTGAAGGCACCATTAATGCTGAAAGGTACATACAGCTTTTGGAGCAACATATGTTGTTCTCATGGACGCCCCTGCTTATTTCAGCAAGACGATGCCAAAAGAGTGCGGGTACTAGACTGGCCTGCCTGTAGTCCAGACATTGAAAATGTCTGAAGGCTAAAATATGAGGCGGGAAAACTGTTGAACAACTTAAGCTGTACATCAAGCAAGAATGAAAAATGTGTCTCCTCAGTTCCCAAACCTATACTGAGTCTTGTTAAAAGGAAAGGCCATGTAACACACTGGTAAAAAAAAAAGCCTTTTTTGACTTGTTTTGCTGCCATTACATTCTAATTAAGACGTTTTTCAGTGTGAACATGAAATATCTTTTCTTTGCAGTCTATTCAATTGAAAATATATTGAAAAGGATTTGTTGTATTCTCTTTTTATTCACCTTTTACACAAGATGACAACTTCACTGCTTTTGGGGTTTGTAAATAAAATGTTCAGTTTGTCTAATCAAAGAAGAAGGTATCGATCTGTACAATATGAAATGTGTCCTTATAAATACTTGATGATCTTATGAAATGTTACATAAGATCATTTTTCTCATACTTTAAAAAACTTCTAATTGTCTTCAAGTCGAGAACACTTGCTCTCTTTTCTCCGTTGTTTTATCCAAGTATTGGCTAATCATATCTGGTGTGTTTGCCCACAGCTCCCTGGTGCTGGAGGAGGTGCAGAGGCAGAGCACCTGTGAGCTGGAGGTGGATGCGGTCGCCGTGGACGTCCTCAACCGTCTGGAGATTGAGAGTAAGAATGTTTTATCACTGGAAAGTCCATCTTTCCTAAAATGCGAGCATCGCACATACTTTCCAGGAATATTTTTTTTCAATTTAGGAGCAGAAACATTGCCAGGGTGAAGGATGGCAATTGTCCACTTTGGACTCTTTCCTAATGATTCGGTTCTCTTATCCGTTGTGATTTGTAAAAGACAAAAAAAAGGTGGATTAGCACCAATTTCGTTTAGTTTCGTGTAGGCTTGTACAATCTACCACTTGTGGGGCAAAAAAGTATTTAGTCAGCCAGCGATTGTGCAAGTTCTCCCACTTCAAAGGATGAAAGAGATCTGTAATTTTCATCATAGGTACACTTCAACTGTGAGAGACAGAATGTGGAAAAAAATCTAGGAATTCAAATTGTTGGAATTTAAAATAATTTATTTGTAAATTACGGTGGAAAATAAGTATTTGGTCAATAAAAATTCAACTCAATACTTTGTAATATAACCTTTGTTGGCAATAACAGAGGTCAAAGGACTACTATAGGTCTTTACCAGGTTTGCACACACAGTAGCTGGTATTTTGGCCCATTCCTCTATGCAGATCTTCTCGAGAGCAGTGATGTTTTGGGGCTGTCGCCAAACAACACGGACTTTCAACTCCCTCCACAGATTTTCTACGGGGTTGAAGTCTGGAGACGGGCTAGGCCACTCCAGGACTTTCAAATGCTTCTTACGGAGCCACTCCTTCGTTGCCCGGGCGGTGTGTTTGGGATCATTGTCATGCTGGAAGACCTAGCCACGTTTCATCTTCAAAGCTCTCACTGATGGAAGGAGGTTTTGGCTCAAAATCTCACGATACATGGCCCCATTCATTCTTTCCTCAACACGGATCAATCGTCCTGTCCCCTTAGCAGAAAAACAGCCCCAAAGCATGATGTTTCCACCCCCATGCTTCACAGTAGGTATGGTGTTCTTGGGATGCAACTCAGTATTCTTCTTCCTCCAAACACGACGAGTTGAGTTTATACCAACAAGTTGTATTTTGGTTTCATCTGACCACATGACATTCTCCCAATCCTGTCCTGTATCACCCATGTGCTCTCTGGCAAACTTCAGACGGACTTGGACATCTACTGGCTTTAGCAGGGGGACACGTTTGGCACTCCATCTCCAAAATATTGAGCTTGTTCAAGGTTGTGTGCTCTCCTTCAACAATTTTTTAAAAATTCCCGGTTTTCCAAGAAACCCCAGTTTTCAGGGACATATTCCCTATTCAAAATTAATTGGCCATTTTTCAGACTTCCACTATTTCCACATTTTTTAATCAATTCAAAGCATTTCACCTTCAACAGATTCCACTGTCCTGGAAATTCAGACAACCCTTTTTCCTAGTTCCCAAAAATTCCAGGAGTTTTCAGAATTCCTGGTTTTCCAAAGCCCTATTTCCACCCTTTTTATCTGTCGACTACTCCTTCCACAATTTTCAACGAATTTCAACCGTTTCACCGTCCAAACATTCCTCTTAATCAGGACAACAACAAAAAAAGTAATTTTTGAAGCTGGAAAAATTCCCGGTTTTCCCGAAATTCCAGGAATTCCGTAATACCATTTCTTAATTCAACATGTTACTACTTCAACATTTCTCGACCCATTTGAAAAATTTCAACACCAACCATTTCAACTCGTTCAGACCCTTCCAAGTTTTTTTTTACCTTTTTCCCAAAAATTCCCGCATTTCCAGAAATTTCCAATTTTTGGGGAAATTCCTATTGAAACTAATGGGAAATTCTTCAAAGTTCCACAAGCCCACATTTTTAAATCTAATTCAAACCGTTCCATCTCCAAAATATTCAGAAAATTATGGTAATAAGTCGCCTCTTACCGGAGACATCAGCGGAGCTTCCGTCCTGCTGCAGCTTCGTGACTTCCCTCAGAGAACACAACCGTGGCCACACCCCTCCGACTTTCAGGTACTATTTAATCCCACTAAAACACTAGCAACACAATAGGCAGATTAGGGATTTTCTAGAATTATCCTAGTAAATGTGTCTAATAACATCTGAATCGCTCCCACTGCACTCGCTTTTTTTTTTCCTAGTCCTTCACTCTCACTTTCCTCATCCACAAATCTTTCATTCTTGCTCAAATTAATGGGGAAATCGTCGCTTTCTGGGTCCGAATCGCTCTCCGTCCTGCCGCAGCTTCGTGACTTCCCTCAGAGAACACAACCGTGGCCACACCCCTCCCGACTTTCAGGTACTATTTAATCTCACTAAAACACTAGCAACACAATAGGCAGATAAGGGATTTTCTAGAATTATCCTAGTAAATGTGTCTAATAACATCTGAATCGCTCCCACTGCACTCGTTTTTCTTTTTCCTAGTCCTTCACTCTAAATTTCCTCATCCACGAATCTTTCATCCTCGCTCAAATTAATGGGGAAATCATCGCTTTCTCGGTCCGAATCGCTCTCCGTCCTGCCGCAGCTTCGTGACTTCCCTCAGAGAACACAACCGTAGCCACACCCCTCCCCTCCGACTTTCAGGTACTATTTAATCTCACTAAAACACTAGCAACACAATAGGCAGATAAGGGATTTTCTAGAATTATCCTAGTAAATGTGAATTTATGTGAATCGCTCCCACTGCACTCGTTTTTTTTTCCCCCTAGTCCTTCACTCTAAATTTCCTCATCCACGAATCTTTCATCCTCGCTCAAATTAATGGGGAAATCGTCGCTTTCTCGGTCCGAATCGCTCTCCGCCCTGCTGCAGCTTCGTGACTTCCCTCAGAGAACACAACCGTGGCCACACCCCTCCCGACTTTCAGGTACTATTTAACCTCACTAAAACACTAGCAACACAATAGGCAGATAAGGGATTTTCCAGAATTATCCTAGTAAATGTGTCTAATAACATCTGAATCGCTCCCACTGCACTCGTTTTTTTTTTTTTCCCTAGTCCTTCACTCTAAATTTCCTCATCCACGAATCTTTCATCCTCGCTCAAATTAATGGGGAAATCGACGCTTTCTCGATCCGAATCGCTCTCCGTCCTGCTGCAGCTTCGTGACTTCCCTCAGAGAACACAACCGTGGCCACACCCCTCCGACTTTCAGGTACTCTTTAATCTCACTAAAACACTAGCAACACAATAGACAGATAAGGGATTTTCCAGAATTATCCTAGTAAATGTGTCTAATAACATCTGAATCGCTCCCACTGCACTCGTTTTTTTTTTCCCTAGTCCTTCACTCTAAATTTCCTCATCCACGAATCTTTCATCCTTGCTCAAATTAATGGGGAAATCGTCGCTTTTTCCGTCCGAATCGCTCTCCGTCCTGCTGCAGCTTCGTGACTTCCCTCAGAGAACACAACCGTGGCCACACCCCTCCGACTTTCAGGTACTATTTAATCTCACTAAAACACTAGCAACACAATAGGCAGATAAGGGATTTTCTAGAATTATCCTAGTAAATGTGTCTAATAACATCTGAATCGCTCCCACTGCACTCGTTTTTTTTTTTTTTCCCTAGTCCTTCACTCTAAATTTCCTCATCCACGAATCTTTCATCCTCGCTCAAATTAATGGGGAAATCGTCGCTTTCTCGGTCCGAATCGCTCTCGCTGCCAGTGGCCATGATTGTAAACAATGTTCAGATGTGAGGAGCTCCACAACCCGTGACGTCACGCGCACATCGTCTGCTACTTCCGGTACAGGCAAGGCTTTTTTATTAGCGACCGAAAGTTGCGAACTTTATCGTCGATGTTCTCTATTAAATCCTTTCAGCAAAAATATGGCGAAATGATCAAGTATGACACATAGAATGGACCTGCTATCCCCGTTTGAATAAGAAAATCTCATTTCAGTAGGCCTTTAACCTAAGGATTGACACAAAGAGACAGACAACCCTTTGCATTTACTAGTAATTAAGAGTCTTTTAATACAAATATTTTTTTTGTGGGAGGAAGCCAGATATGTCAACTCGGCGTGAGGCAGCAAAATGTTATTTTTCTGCCCGCTGACATTCCCTCATGCATGCCGGTGTGGTGCTGGTGACACGCTCTTCTGTCATCTGTCCAGATCAGATTGGACGGAACCCCGGTCTACAGGCCATTTGGGAGGATGAGAAGCAGCGGAGGAGAGAAAAGAACAAGGACTCACAGCTAGAAACCCCAGAGTCACAAGGTCAGCGATTACATCTCCTTATTTACCTTTTGTGTTTTTGCTTCTTGTATCCAAGCCGGGAGAAACCCTACATAGGTCACAATGTACAAAAGCAATACAACAAATAATTTTCAACTTATATTCAATCGAATAGACTGCAAAGACAAGATATTTCATGTTCACACACACACAAATATTGGCTCGTTTGGAATTTGCAGCCTGCAACGTGTTTCAAAGAAGCTGGCACAAGTGGCAAAAAAGAGTGAGAAAGTTGAGGTATGCTCATCAAGAACTTATTTGGAACAGGCTAATTGGGAACAGGTGATTGGCTATAAAAGCAGCTTCCATGAAATGCTCACTCATTCACAAACAAGGACGGGGGCGAGGGTCACCACTTTGTCGACAAATGCCTGAGCAAATTGGTTAACAACATTTTCTCAAGCAGCTATTGCAAGGAATTTAGGGATTTCACCATCTACGCTCCGTAATATCATCAAAAGGTTCAGACAATCTGGAGAAATCACTGCACGTAAGCCATGATATTACGCACCCCTGGATCACTCAAGCCACACGAGTGTGTAAAGGATATCACCACATGGGCTGAGGAACACTTCAGCAAGCCGCTGTCAGTAACTACGGTCGGTCGCTACATCTGTAAGTGCAAGTTAAAACTCCATCCATTTTTCTACCGCTTATTCTCTTTTGGGGTGGCGGGGGGGCGCTACAATCGGGGGGAAGGCGGGGTACACCCTGGACAAGTCGCCACCTCATCGCAGGGCCAACACAGACAGACAACATTCACACTCACATTCACACACTAGGGCCAATTTAGTGTTGCCAATCAACCTATCCCCCAGGTGCATGTCTTTGGAAGTGGGAGGAAGCCGGAGTACCTGGAGGGAACCCACGCATTCACGGGGAGAACATGCAAACTCCACACAGAAAGATCCTCAGCCTGGAATTGAACCCAGGACTGCAGGACCTTCGTATTGTGAGGCAGACGCACTAACCCCTCTGCCACCGTGAAGTTAAAACTCTACTATGCAAAATCAAAGCCATTTATCAACAACACCCGGGCCCGAGCTTATCTAAGATGGACTGATGCAAAGTGGAAAAGTGTTCTGTGGTCCACATTTCAGAAGTGTGAACATGAAATATCTGGTCTTTGCAGTCTATTCAATCGGATATAAGTTGAAAAGGATTTGTTGTATTCTCTTTTTATTTGATGACAACTTCACTGCTTTTGGGGTTTGCACATGTTTTATTCATGGGTGGTTATCTCCAACCTTGCATTTCTGTTGTATTTTTGTATGAGCTGCGTTGAAACCGTCAAAATAAATGAGATTTTCCTGTGTTTTGCAGATCGAGAGTTCGTCTCTCCAACTGAGAGTGAGCAGCTCTTCATGAACAAACTGAGGGAGATTCTGAGGGAGAATGACTTTGATGTGTAAGTGACATTTTATGTCTCTTGTTTTGTCCTCCTTTCTGTCCAATACCACATGAAAGCGATGAGTTGGACTTTTATTTTGTTAGCGCAGGCAGGATGGAGAAGTATGTTTTATTGTGAAGGCAGAAAACGTGCAGTCGGTCTTTGGAGTTTTGACGGCAGGTTCAACGCGAGAGTCTGTTGAAATAAAAAGTGGTTTTCGCCGTCCTTTTTCAACGTTAAAGCTGATTTTCAACATTAAAGCTGATTTTCAAGTAAAAGCTGATTTTGGAGGCAAAACCTGATTTTCAATACAAAAACTGTTTTTCAAGGTAAAAGCTGATTTTCAATGTTTAAGCTGATTTTCAAGGTAAAAGCTGATTATCAAGGCAAAAGCTTATTTTCTAGGTGAAAGCTAATTTTCAATGTAAAAGCTGATTTTTTAAGCAAAAGCTGATTTTCAATGCAAAAACTGATTTCCAAGGCGAAAGCTGATTTTCAAGGTAAAAACTCATTTTCAAGGTAAAAACTGATTTTCAAAGTAAAAGCTGGATTTCAAAGTAAAAGCTAATTTTCAATGCAAAAACTGATTTTCAATGTTAAAGCTGATTTTCAAGGTAAAAGCTGGATTTCAAAGTAAAAGCTAATTTTCAATGCAAAAACTGATTTTCAATGTTAAAGCTGATTTTCAAGGTAAAAGCTAAGCTAACTTTCAAGGTAAAAAAGCTCAATTTTGATGTTTAAGCTGATTTTCAAGTTAAAAGCTAACTTTCAAGGTAAAAGCTAATTTTCAAGGTAAAAGCTCGTTTTCCATGTTAAAGCTGATTTTCAATGTAAAAGCTGATTTTCAAGGTAAAAGATAAACTTACAAGGTACAAGTTCATTTTCAATGTTAAAGCTGATTTTCAATGTAAAAGCTGTTTTTTGAGGCAAAAGCTGATTTTCAATGCAAAAACTGATTTTCAAGGTTAAAGGTCATTTCCAAGGCAAAAACTGATTTTCAAAGTAAAAGGTCATTTCCAAGGCAAAAACTGATTTTCAAGGCAAAAGCTGATTTTCAAGGTAAAAACTCATTTTCAAAGTAAAAACTGATTTTCAAAGTAAAGCTGGATTTCAAAGTAAAAGCTAATTTTCAATGCAAAAACAGATTTTCAATGTTAAAGCTGATTTTCAAGGTAAAACCTGGATTTCAAAGTAAAAGCTAATTTTCAATGCAAAAACAGATTTTCAATGTTAAAAGCTGATTTTCAAGGTAAAAGCTAAGCTAACTTTCAAGGTAAAAAAGCTCAATTTTGATGTTTAAGCTGATTTTCAAGTTAAAAGCTAACTTTCAAGGTAAAAGCTAATTTTCAAGGTAAAAGCTCATTTTCAATGTTAAAGCTGATTTTCAATGTAAAAGCTGTTTTTTGAGGCAAAAGCTGATTTTCAATGCAAAAACTGATTTTCAAGGTTAAAGGTCATTTCCAAGGCAAAAGCTGATTTTCAAAGTAAAAGGTCATTTCCAAGGCAAAAGCTGATTTTCAAGGCAAAAACTGATTTTCAAGGCAAAAGCTGATTTTCAAGGTAAAAACTCATTTTCAAAGTAAAAACTGATTTTCAAAGTAAAAGCTGGATTTCAAAGTAAAAGCTAATTTTCAATGCAAAAACAGATTTTCAATGTTAAAGCTGATTTTCAATGTAAAAGCTGTTTTTTGAGGCAAAAGCTGATTTTCAATGCAAAAACTGATTTTCAAGGTTAAAGGTCATTTCCAAGGCAAAAACTGATTTTCAAAGTAAAAGGTCATTTCCAAGGCAAAAGCTGATTTTCAAGGCAAAAGCTGATTTTCAAGTAAAAACTCATTTTCAAAGTAAAAACTGATTTTCAAAGTAAAAGCTGGATTTCAAAGTAAAAGCTAATTTTCAATGCAAAAACAGATTTTCAATGTTAAAGCTGATTTTCAAGGTAAAAGCTGGATTTCAAAGTAAAAGCTAATTTTCAATGCAAAAACTGATTTTCAATGTTAAAGCTGATTTTCAAGGTAAAAGCTAAGCTAACTTTCAAGGTAAAAAAGCTCAATTTTGATGTTTAAGCTGATTTTCAAGTTAAAAGCTAACTTTCAAGGTAAAAGCTAATTTTCAAGGTAAAAGCTAATTTTCCATGTTAAAGCTGATTTTCAATGTAAAAGCTGATTTTCAAGGTAAAAGATAAAATTACAAGGTACAAGTTCATTTTCAATGTTAAAGCTGATTTTCAATGTAAAAGCTGTTTTTTGAGGCAAAAGCTGATTTTCAATGCAAAAACTGATTTTCAAGGTTAAAGGTCATTTCCAAGGCAAAAACTGATTTCAAAGTAAAAGGTCATTTCCAAGGCAAAGCTGATTTTTAAGGCAAAAACTGATTTTCAAGGCAAAAGCTGATTTTCAAGGTAAAAACTCATTTTCAAAGTAAAAACTGATTTTCAAAGTAAAAGCTGGATTTCAAAGTAAAAGCTAATTTTCAATGCAAAAACAGATTTTCAATGTTAAAGCTGATTTTCAAGGTAAAACCTGGATTTCAAAGTAAAAGCTAATTTTCAATGCAAAAACTGATTTTCAATGTTAAAGCTGATTTTCAAGGCAAAATCTGATTTCAAGGTAAAAACCTAATTTTCAAGGTAAAAGCTGATTTTCAATACAAAACTGATTTTCAATGTTGAAGCTGATGTTCAAGGTAAAGCTGATTTTCAAAGTAAAAGCTGATTTTCAAGGCAAAAGCTGATTTTCAATGCAAAACCTGATTTTCAAGGTAAAAGCTGATTTTCAAGGTAAAAGCTGATTTTCAAGGCAAAACTGATTTTCAAGTTAAAAGACAACTTACAAGGTAAAAGTTCATTTTAAATGTTAAAGCTGATTTTCAAGGCAAAAACTGATATTCAAGGTAAAAGGTGATTTTCAAGGTAAAAACTAATTTCCAAGGCAAAAACTGATTTTCAAAATAAAAGTAATTTCCAAGGCAAAAGCTGATTTTCAAGGTAAAAACTAATTTCCAGGGCAAAAACTGATTTTCAAAGTAAAAGGTCATTTCCAAGGCAAAAGCTGATTTTCAAAGTAAAAGGTGATTTCCAAGGCAAAAGCTGATTTTCAAGGTAAAAACTAATTTTCAAGGTAAAAGCTCATTTTCAAAGTAAAAACTGATTTTCAAGGTAAAAGCTCATTTTCAAGGTAAAAGCTGATTTTCAATGCAAAAACTGATTTTCAAGGTAAAAGCTTATTTTCAATGTTAAAGCTTATTTTCAATGTATAAGCTGATTTTTTTAAGCAAAAGCTGATTTTCAAGGTAAAAGGTAATTTCCAAGGCAAAAACTGATTTTCAAGGCACAAACTTATTTTGAAGGCAAAAGTTGGGAACAAAGCAGTAGAAAATGGATGGATGGAAGCTGATTTTCTAGGTAAACGCTGATTTTCTTGGTAAAAGCTCTTTCAAGGTAAAAGCTCATTTTCAATGTTAAAGCTGATTTTTTTAAGCAAAAGCTGATTTTCAATGCAAAAACTGATTTTCAAGGTAAAAGCTGATTTTCAAGATGAAAACCAATTTTCAAGGTAAAAGCTCGTTTTCAAAGTAAAAACTGATTTTCAAAGTAAAAGCTGGATTTCAAAGTAAAAGCAAATTTTCAATGCAAAAACTGATTTTCAAGGTAAAAGCTGATTTTCAAGGCAAAAACTAATTTTGAAGGCAAAAGCTAACTTTCAAGGTAAAAGCTGATTTTCAATGTTGAAGCTGATTTTCAAGGTAAAAGCTGATTTAAGGTAAAAGCAGATTTTCAAGGCAAAAGCTCATTTTCCATGTTAAAGCTGATTTTCAAGGTAAAAGATAAACTTACAAGGTACAAGTTCATTCTCAATGTTAAAGCTGATTTTCAATGTAAAAGCTGTTTTTTGAGGCAAAAGCTGATTTTCAATGCAAAAACTGATTTTCAAGGTAAAAGGTCATTTCCAAGGCAAAAACTGATTTTCAAAGTAAAAGGTCATTTCCAAGGCAAAAACTGATTTTCAAGGCAAAAGCTGATTTTCAAGGTAAAAGCTCATTTTCAAAATAAAAACAGATTTTCAAAGTAAAAGCTAATTTTCAATGCAAAAACTGTTTTTCAATGTTAAAGCTGATGTTCAAGGTAAAAGCTGATTTTCAAGGCAAAAACTAATTTTGAAGGCAAAAGCGGATTTTCAAGGTAAAAGCTCATTTTCAATGTTAAAGCTGATTTTCAAGGTAAAAGCTCATTTTCAATGTTAAAGCTGATTTTCAAGGCAAAACTGGTTTTCAAGGTAAAAGCTCATTTTCAAGGTAAAATATATCTTTCAATCTTAAAGCTGATTTTCAAAGTAAAAGCTGATTTTCAAGGTAAAAGCTGATTTTCAATGTTAAAGCTGATTTTCAAGGCACAAACTGATTTTGAAGGCAAAAGCTGGGAACAAAGCAGTAGAAAATGGATGGATGGAAGCTGATTTTCAAAGTAAAAGTTAAATTTCAAGTTAAAAGCTGATTTTCAAGGCAAAAAAATTATTTTCAAGGCAAAAGCTCATTTTCAAAGTAAAAGCGGATTTTCAAGGCAAAAGCTCATTTTTAAAGTAAAAGCTAAATTTCAAGGTAAAAGCTAGTTTTCAAGGTAAAAGCTGATTTTAAAGGCAAAAACTGATTTTCAAGGCAAAAGCTCATTTTCAAAGTAAAAGCTAAATTTTAAGGTAAAAGTTGATTTTCAAGGCAAAAGCTCATTTTCAAAGTAAAAGCTAAATTTCAAGGTAAAAGCTGATTTTCAAGGCAAAAGCAAATTTTCAAAATAAAAGCTGATTTTCAAGGTAAAAGCTGATTTTAAAGGCAAAAACTGATTTTCAAGGTAAAAGCTCATTCAAGGTAAAGCTCATTTTCAATGTTATAGTTGATTTTCAAGGCAAAAGCTGATTTTTGAGGCAAAAGCTGATTTTCAATGCAAAAACTGATTTTCAAGGTAACGCCCGATTGTAGCTGAGATAGGCGCCAGCGCCCCCCGCGACCCCGAGAGGGAATAAGCGGTAGAAAATGGATGGATGGAAGTTAAATTTCAAGGTAAAAGCTGATTTTTAAGGCAAAAAACTGATTTTCAAGGCAAAAGCTCATTTTCAAAGTAAAAGCTGACTTTCAAGGCAAAAAACTGATTTTCAAAGCAAAAGCTCATTTTCAAAGTAAAAGCTAAATTTTAAGGTAAAAGCTGATTTTCAAGGCAAAAACTGATTTTCAAGGTAAAAGCTCATTCAAAGTAAAAGCTGATGTTTGAGGCAAAAGCTGATTTTTAATGCAAAAGCTGATTTTTAATGCAAAATCTGATTTTCAAGGTAAAAACTGATTTTCAAGGTAAAAACTGATTTTCAAGGTAAAAGCTCCTTTTCAATCTTAAAGCTGATTTTCAAGGCAAAAGCTGGGAACAAAACAGTACAAAATGGATGGATCGAACCTGATTTTCAAAGTAACAGTAAAATTTCACGGCAAAAGCTAATTTTCAAAGTAAAAGCTAAATTCCAATGTAATCGATTTTCAGTCTAAAAGCTCATTTTCAAAATAAAAGCTGATAGTGGGCCATTTTTTTTCTTCATAATGATGTGTCAGCAGCCAGCGTCATCTCACAGGATATTTTCTTTAGTCCTGTCATTCAAAAACTGCCTGATTCCCGCCCACTTTTCACTACCACCACCCTCCATATTCCAGTTGATTCCGCAGCGAAATGAGGACGAGGAGAAGTGGTTTGGCTGCGTAGCGGAAGGTGTTAATCACCGCCGTTCTCTCCCGACGTCTGCCAGCCTTCCTCCCCAGACATCTTAATAGTCGTTAAGCAAACTAATTAAGCGAGTGCCAGACAGCAGCACTTTTTTTTCCGGAGGCTTCTTCTGCAGAATGAGGAGGAACTATCACTTCTTGTCAGGATGCCAGACACTGTCAAAGTAGCAGCAACATAAGGTGTGCACCCACCAGATGTGTCACAGAATAGTGATGGAGTCAGAAGTTTTAAAAGGGGAACTGCACTTTTTTTGGGGGGGGGTTGGGGGTGTATTTGACTCGCATATGAACTCAAAGTGCCATCCCATTCCTAACCCATAGGGTTCAATATGACCTTTTGCAGCTATTACAGCCTCAACTCTTCTGGGAAGGCTGTCCACAAGGTTGCCGAGTGTCTTTATACAAACCCCGTTTCCATATGAGTTGGGAAATTGTGTTAGATGTAAATATAAACGGAATACAATGATTTGCAAATCCTTTTCAACCCATATTCAGTTGAATATGCTACAAAAACAACATATTTGATGTTCAAACTCATAAAGTTTATTTTTTTTTGCAGATCATAATTAACTTAGAATTTCATGGCTGCAACAGGTGCCAAAGTAGTTGGGAAAGGGCATGTTCACCACTGTGTTACATCACCTTTTCTTTTAACAACACTCAATAAACGTTTGGGAACTGAGGAAACTAATTGTTGAAGCTTTGAAAGTTGCCGAGTGTGTTTATACAAATCCCGTTTCCATATGAGTTGGGAAATTGTGTTCGATGTAAATATAAACGGAATACAATGATTTGCAAATCATTTTCAACCCATATTCAGTTGAATATGCTACAAAGACAACATATTTGATGTTCAAACTCATAAACTTAATTTTTTATTGCAAATAATAATTAACTTAGAATTTCATGGCTGCAACACGTGCCAAAGTAGATGGGAAAGGGCATGTTCACCACTGTGTTACATCACCTTTTATTTTAACGACACTCAATAAACGTTCGGGAACTGAGGAAACTAATTGTTGAAGCTTTGAAAGTGGAATTCTTTCCCATTCTTGTTTTATGTAGAGCTTCAGTCCTTCAACAGTCCGCTCTCGTATTTTACGCTTCATAATGCGCCACACATTTTTGATGGGAGACATGTCTGTACTGCAGGCGGGCCAGGAAAGTACCCGCACTCTTTTACTACGAAGCCACGCTGTTGTAACACTTTCTGAATGTGGTTTGGCATTGTCTTGCTGAAATAAGCAGGGGCGTCCATGAAGAAGACGGCGCTTAGATGGCAGCATATGTCGTTCCAAAACCTGTATGTACCTTTCAGCATTAATGGTGCCTTCACAGATGTGTAAGTTACCCATGCCTTGGCCACTAATACACCCCCATACCATCACACATGCTGGCTTTCAAACTTTGCGTCGATAACAGTCCGGATGGTTCGCTTCCCCTTTGGTCCAGATGACACGATGTTGACTATTTTCAAAAACAATTTGAAATGTTGACTCTTCAGACCACCGAACACTTTTCCACTTTGCATCAGTCCATCTTAGATGATCTCGGGCCCAGAGAAGCCGGCGGCGTATCTGGATGTTGTTGATAAATGGCTTTCGCTTTGCATAGTGGAGCTTTAACTTGCACTTACAGATGTAGCGACGAACTGTATTCAGTGACAGTGGTTTTCTGAAGTGTTATTCAGCCCATGTGGTGATATCCTTTAGAGATTGATGTCGGTTTTTGATGCGGTGCCGTCAATGTTGGTTTCCGGCCATGGAGTGATTACGTGGAGTGATTTCTCCAGATTCTCTGAACATTTTGATGATATTATGGACCGTTTATTTTTTTATTTTTTTCTTCTTTGTCATGAAAAAGACTCCTATAACGCGCCTTATAACCCGGTGTGCCCTATGGTCCGGAAAATATGGTACCCGTCATTATGAATGTGCCTGTTACTACATTACATATATACTTACAAAGTTGATATAAAACGTTGATTAAAGTGTTTTTTTTAAACACTTTCCAGGCAGAATAGAACAAAACCCGCAGGCTCAATTGTACACCGACTTGCTAACATCTATTTACTCCTTAGAATGCATTAAGGAAAAGAAAAACATTTGTTGTCAGGTTCAAACACTGATGATGTCTATTAAACGAGACAAGAAGCAAGGAATTAAAACGGGACAGAATTCAATGTTGCTCAATATGTACGACACCTTTTTATTTGGACTTTCCCTGTTTTACATGACAGCTGTTTCTAAAAGAATGGGGGCTGTATGTAAACAACTATTGTTTACATACAGCCATATGTGGGTTGGTTTCCCACATATTCTGTCCTCTCCACGGTTTCTCATAGTCATCATTGTCACGACGTCCCATTGGTTGTGAGTTTTTCCTTGCCCTTATGTGGGCTCTACCGAGGATGTCGTTGCGGTTTGTGCAGCCCTTTGAGACACTTGTAATTTAGGGCTATATGAACAAACATTGGTTGATTTTGGTCACATTAACACAAAACAAAAAGATTCCTCAGGCTTTGACTGGTCCTGGACCGAGCTTGGGCAGGTCTCGAATCACAATAGATAACCCTTCCCATCGTACAAAATGAACATTTTCAAGCCTTTACGACAAAGACAACCTCTTGTCTGTTCACCGGGAACGCGGAGAGCGGATCGTTTTTTTTGATGATGTACATACAATTTTTCTGACATTTGTGTTCTTGAATGATATGCACAATAGAAAAAAAATAAAATAGTGCAGTTCCCCTTTAAAGGGGGACATTATCACAATTTAGAAAGGGTTAAAAACAATAAAAATCAGTTCCCAGTGGCTTGTTGTATTTTTTTGAAGTTTTTTGCAAAATTTTACCGGTCCCGGAATATCCCTAAATGAAGCTTTAAAGTGCCTTTTTTTCCGCTATCTTCGAAACCACTATCAATTTCCCTGTGACGTCACACAGTGCTGCCAATGTAAACAAACAATGGCGAATAGCACAGCAAGATATAGCGACATTAGCTCGGATTCAAACTCGGATTTCAGCATGTATTGAAACAGATGGTCGGAGTACGGAGGCAGATAGCGAAAACGAAATTGACGAAGAAATTGAAGCTATTGACGCTATTCGGCCATAGCGTGGGTGTACCTAATGAAGTGGCCCATAGCATGGCGGCCTAATTAGCATCGCCGGTAAAATGTGCGGACCAAACGATCAGGACTTTCGCATCTTGTGACACTGGAGCAACTTAAATCCGTCGATTGGTAAGTGTTTGTTTCGCATTAAATGTGGGTATCTAGTTTCAAATGTACATACAGACTGTGGATGCTTTTAAAAAAGGCTTAAAAACCCATCTTTTTTAAAAAAGCCTTTCTATAGACATGCATAATAATAATAATAATAATAATGGATTAGATTTATATCGCGCTTTTCTATTGTTATATACTCAAAGCGCTCACAGAGAAGTGGGAACCCATCATTCATTCACACCTGGTGGTGGTAAGCTACATCTGTAGCCACAGCTGCCCTGGGGTAGACTGACGGAAACGTGGCTGCCAGTTTGCGCCTACGGCCCCTCCGACCACCTCCTGCCCAAGGACACAACGACAGCGACTTTGATGTCCATAGGTGGGAAGCGAACCTGCAACCCTCAGGATTCTGGCACGGCCGCTCTACCCACTACGCCATGCCGCCCCTATTAGTGGCCAAGGCATGGGTAACTTACACATCTGTGAAGGCACCATTAATGCTGAAAGGTACATACAGCTTTTGGAGCAACATGTGTTGTTATCATGGACGCCCCTGCTTATTTCAGCAAGACAATGCCAAAAGAGTGAAGGCTAAAATATGAAGCAGGAAACTGTTGAACAACTTAAGCTGTACATCAAGCAAGAATGGGAAAGAATTCCACTTCAAAAATGTGTCTCCTCAGTTCCCAAACCTTTACTGAGTGTTTTTTAAAGGAAAGGCCATGTAACACACTGGTAAAAAATGCCTTTTTTTTTTACTTGTGTTGCTGGCACGGCCGCTCTACCCACTACGCCATACCGCCAACCATGCTGGTTGTAGCCTTTGGGCTGTTTCTAGTTTTATATTTTATTTATTTTTATTATTACTATTTTTTACACTGTGGCACTTTGAGGTTGTTTGCTCAACGTAAAGTGCTTTTTACAAATAAAATCTATTATTATTATGCAGCTAGCGTAAATAGCATGTTAGCATCGATTAGCGTAGCATGTTAGCATCGATTAGCTGGCAGTCATGCCGCGACCAAATATGTCTGATTAGCACATAAGTCAAAAACATCAACAAAACTCACCTTTGTGATTTCGTTGACTTTATGGTTGCAAATGCATCTGCAGGTTATCCATACATCTCTGTGCCATGTCTGCTTTAGCACCGCCGGTAAATAGCATGTTAGCATCGATTAGCGTAGCATGTTAGCATCGATTAGCTGGCAGTCAACATCAACAAAACTCACCTTTGTGATTTCGTTGACTATCGTTGCAAATGCATCTGCAGGTTATCCATACATCTCTGTGCCATGTCTGCTTTAGCACCGCCGGTAAATAGCATGTTAGCATCGATTAGCGTAGCATGTTAGCATCGATTAGCTGGCAGTCATGCTGCGACCAAATATGTCTGATTAGCACATAAGTCAACAACATCAACAAAACTCACCTTTGTGATTTCGTTGACTTTATTGTTGCAAATGCATCTGCGGGTTATCCATACATCTCTGTGCCATGTCTGTCTTAGCATCGCCGGTCAAATGTGGAGACACTCCGGCACATTCAATGGGGGTCTGGCGGAAGATTTCTTGCCAGTGGTGCAACTTGAATCCCTCCCTGTTAGTGTTGAGGGTTTTCAATTTTGAATTCACTGCAAATGATTTCTGGTTTGCATTTCAATATTTGACTGTTGCTAGGCAGGCTGGAGGAAGGCAAAAAGCCCACTAGACTGCCTGGTACTTTTCCATTCATATTCCCTTTCTCACACAAAGCCACATACCACCTAATAAATACGCTGTACACACACACACACACACACACACACACACTACAATTGCTGTATGAGACAGAGTGTTCCAGACACCCACATTTACACACACGGTAAAGACCGCACTTTTCCCATTGAGACCTTTATCTAAACATACTAATAAATCATAACTGCAATAGTCCTCTTATTTGTCACTCATGTCCATTGAGAGCCGCATATGTCCACAACTCCTACTTCTTTTTCTGACTACAAACCCCAAAAGCAGTGAAGTTGTCACCTTGTGTAAATGGTAAATAAAAAAAAGAATACAACACATCCTTTTCAACTTATATTCAATTGAATAGACTGCAAAGACAACATATTTCATGTTCACACTGGTTATTTTGTGCAAATATTAGCTCATTTGGAGTTTGATTCGAAAAAAGCTGGCACAAGTGGCAAAAAAGAGTGAGAGAATGTTCGTCAAAGACTTATTTGGAACATCCCACAGGTGAACAGGCTAATTGGGAACAGGAGATTGGGTATAAAAGCAGCTTCCGTGAAATGCTCACTCATTCACAAACAAGGACGGGGAGCGAGGGTCACCACTTTGTCAACAAATGCCTGAGCAAATTGTTTAAGAAAACAACATTTCTCAAGCAGCTATTGCAAGGAATTTAGGGATTTCACCATCTACGCTCCGTAATATCATCAACATGTTCAAAGAATGTGGAGAAATCACCGCACGTAAGCCATGATATTACACACATTGGATCCCTCAGGCGCTACCGCATCAAAAAGCCACAGCAGTGTGTAAAGGATATCACCACATGGGCTCAGGAACACTTCGGAAAACCACTGTCAGTAACTAGAGTCGGTCGCTACATCTGTAAGCGCAAGTTAAAACTCTACTATGCAAAGGCAAAGCTATTTATCAACAACACCCAGAAGCGCCGTCGGCTTCGCTGGGCCGGAGCTCATCCAAGATAGACTGATGCAAAGTGGAAAAGTGTTTTGTGGTCTAACGAGTCCACATTTCACATTGTTTTTGGAAACCGTGGACCAAAGAGGAGATGAACCATGGGGACTGTTCTAGGGTGAAAATGTAAAAAGTCAAAAAAAGACGGTATGGGGGTGTATTAGTGGCTAAGGCATGGGTAATTTACACATCTGTGAAGGCACCATTAATGCTGAAAGGTACATACAGCTTTTGTTGTTCTCATGGACGCCCCTGCTTATTTCAGCAAGACGATGCCAAAAGAGTGCGGGTACTAGACTGGCCTGCCTGTAGTCCAGACATTGAGAATGTGTGAAGGCTAAAATATGAGAAGGGAGACTGTTGATTTTAAGAATACAACTAAAAAGAAATTAAATCATAAAAAGTGGTATAAAAGAGCAAATGTAACAAGAAATGTTTGCAATGCTTACTCTTATAACACAAAGCTGCCATCTTTAAAAAAATAATGAATCAAAATCAATGTCGTTTTGAATTATTGACTTATTCAAGGTTCCAATTACGTCACATTAAATATTCCACTTTGAAATATTTTTTGGGGAAAATGTTGCATACTTTATGTTTTGCTGTTTTTTTTTTAAAGAAGGGCCTAAGACATACGAACAAAAAACGTAAACAACTATAAAACTTAAAATTGACGGATATATCTGAAGTTGATCTCGAGATTGTTGTGCTTAAACAGTAAATAAAATGTATAATTTATTTTTTTAACACTTTAATGAGTAAGACACCTTTGGATCCCCAATTATTTTAGTGTGTTTTGTTTTTTAAGTGTCATTGCTCAAAAAATAATAATAAATCAAAATCCAAAATCAAGGCTCCAATTATTATATAATCTCAAATATTCCGCCTAAAAAAGTGGGTGAAAATATTGCATATTTTGTGTTTTTTCCATTTTTTTTTATTAATGATGATCTAGAGATTTAAAACTTGAAAAATAATGAAAATGGTAATTTTTGAATAATAACACATTTTTAATATTTTTTTTTTTTACCAAAACCCTTTTGGGGTCCCCGGGATCATAACTGAGTGGAGGTCTAAATGTATATTTTTTTCTCTATATATTGCATTGGTTTTTAAAATAAAAAAACAAATACCCAGAAACCTTTGCATCCGTGATACAACCTGAATACAACCCCCCCTCTCCCCCCAGTGCGTCGTAAGGTGGGCAGGATTGGGGGGGTGTAAAATATATTCAGGGAAGTCACGGATGCAAAGGATTCTGGGTATTTGTTGTGATGCGTTTATGCTGTGTTACTGTGAGGATGTTCTCCTGAAATGTGTTTAGCATTCTTGTTGGGTGTGGCTTCACAGCGTGGCGCATATTAATAAGAGTGTTAAAATTGTTTATATCACAACCATCAGTGTACTCTGTGTCACCCAGTATTCCTTTCAATCTTGTACGTGTGATTGCGGAAGCTGCACACATGTTGCTGGACTAACAATCGGTGTGTACATGTTGTTGACGGTGTCTAAGGCAATGGCTTCTCAGCACACCCTTATTCTTATTATCAGGATGAATACAGTTGGATATTCGCGAGAACGTTAGCGGCTCCCATTGTCTTCTTTACTCTGTGATACGGGTCTAAATAGCTCTTTGAGTGGTAAAGGTGGCCGACCTCTGATGTATTTCAACGGGCGGTTGCGGTTCTGATAAAATGTTGGTTCGGGTGGACGGCGGGCGGATGACGACTTTGGTGATGCGGTTGCGGATGATATAATTCCGTAGTGTGCGGCCTTTAGTGGAAAAAGTTTGGACACCCCTGTACTAAATGAAACAAGGCGCTGAGACTTGGTCACCAATGTATAAGATTTCTTTGTTTTGCCGGATGATTCCTCAAAACAATGTTTGTACGCAGAGACCTTTATGAATATGCACTGAATTATTAATATACTGTTAATGTCTTCCAATCCTATTTAGGACGCAGACTTCCACTATCGGGGACGAAGAGGACTTGAGTGACCTCACCCTCCATTCTTCTCTGCATGCTGAGGAGATGCAATGCACGCCTGCTTCAGCTGTGGACTTACACGAGGACTCTGAGCCAGGTCAGCATTCTTATGTTTTAATAGGATCGTGAAAACAAGATTCGAAGATGACCTTGTGAGGATTATTAATAATAATTAGATGACGGCAATGCTGAAGTTGAATTGAAATGCTGACAGAATGTAGGATAAATGTCGGAATAGTTTGAATGTTGAAGAGTTTGAGTTTCCAGGAAACCGGAATTTGGTTTGGAACTTGGGGAAGTGTTAGTTTGAATGAGTGGAATGTGTTGATGTTGGAATGGTTCGAATTGGTTGAAAAATGTGGGATTTGTGCACCTTGCAAAAAATATCCCATTCAGTTCAATAGGAACTTTCTGGAAATTTGGGAATTTAAAAAAAATAAAAAATTACTAAGCATGAATGAGATGAATTGGTTGGTGTTGGAATTGTTTAAATCGGTCAAGAAATGTTGGAGGAGTAAAAGTTTTTAATTGAGAAATGGTATTACGGAATTTCGTGAAAACTGGGAATTTTACAAGTTCTTAAACCAATTTGCTTTTCTGTCCTGACTAAGAAGAATGTTTTGATGGTGGGTTGAAAAATGTGAAAGGAGTCATCGCACTAAAAAAAGGTTGGTAATAAGCTTAGGAAAAAACAGTAATTCCTGGAAATTTGTTGAACGTGGAAAAATGGTTGTTGGAATTTTTGAGGTGAATTGAATCGGCTGAAAAATGTGGGAATTGTGCAACTTGGAAAAATTTCCTATTCAGTTCAATGGAAACTTCCTGGAATTTTGGGGAAAAACGGGATTTTATTGAAAATGTTGAGAAGCATAAATGTCCTGAATGAGCGGAATTGGTTGGTGTTGAAATTTTTTTAATCGGTCAAGAAATGTTGAAATAGCAACAGTTTTTTAAATGAGAAAGGGTATTACGGAATTTCGTGAAAACTGGGAATTTTTCAAGTTCTTAAACCAACTTGTTTTTTTGTCCTGACTAAGAGGAATGTTTTGACGGTGGGTTGAAAAATGTGAAAAGAGTCATCGCACTAAAAAGGTTGGAAATAAGATTAGAAAAAACAGGAATTCCTGGAAATTTGTTGAATGTGGAAAAATGGTTGTTGGAATTTCTGAGGTGATTTGAATCTGTTGAAAAATGTGAGAATTGTGCAACTTGGAAAAATTTCCCTTTCAGTTCAATGGGAACTTCCTGGAATTTTTGGGAAAAAGCAGGATTTTATTGAAAATGTTTAGGAGCATAAATGTCCTGAATGAGCGGAATTGGTTGGTGTTGAAATTTTTTTAATCGGTCAAGAAATGTTGAAATAGCAACAGTTTTTTAAATGAGAAATGGTATTACGGAATTTCGTGAAAACTGGGAATTTTTCAAGTTCTTAAACCAATTTGCTTTTCCGTCCTGACTAAGAGGAATGTTTTGACGGTGGGTTGAAAAATGTGAAAAGAATCATCGCACTAAAAAGATTGGAAATAAGATTAGAAAAAACAGGAATTCCTGGAAATTTGTTGAATGTGGAAAAATGGTTGTTGGAATTTCTGAGGTGATTTGAATCTGTTGAAAAATGTGAGAATTGTGCAACTTGGAAAAATTTCCCTTTCAGTTCAATGGGAACTTCCTGGAATTTTTGGGAAAAAGCAGGATTTTATTGAAAATGTTTAGGAGCATAAATGTCCTGAACTGGTTGGTGTTGGAATTTTTATAATTTTATAATTTCGGGAAAACTGGGAATTTTTCAAGTTCTTAAACCAACTTGTTTTTTTGTCCTGACTAAGAGGAATGTTTTGACGGTGGGTTGAAAAATGTGAAAGGAGTCATCACACTAAAAAAAGGTTGGAAATAAGGTTAGGAAAAAACAGGAATTCCTGGAAATTTGTTGAATGTGGAAAAATGGTTGTTGGAATTTCTGAGGTGATTTGAATCTGTTGAAAAATGTGAGAATTGTGCAACTTGGAAAAATTTCCCTTTCAGTTCAATGGGAACTTCCTGGAATTTTGGGGAAAAAGCAGGATTTTATTGAAAATGTTTAGGAGCATAAATGTCCTGAATTGGTTGGTGTTGGAATTTTTATAATTTCGGGAAAACTGGGAATTTTTCAAGTTCTTAAACCAACTTGTTTTTTCGTCCTGACTCAGAGGAATGTTTTGACGGTGGGTTGAAAAATGTGAAAGAAGTCATCGCCTTTAAAAAAGTTGGAAATATGGTTAGGAAAAACCAGGAATTTCTGGAAATTTGTTGAACGTGGAAAAATGGTTGTTGGAATTTCCAAGATTAATTGAATCGGCTGAAAAATGTGGGAATTGTGCAACTTGGAAAAATGTCCTATTCAGTTCAATGGGAACTTCCTGGAATTTTGGGGAAAAAGCGGGAATTTATTGGAAATGATTGGGAGCATAAATGTCCTGAATTGGTTGGTGTTGGAATTTTTTTAATCGGTCAAGAAATGTTGAAGTAGTAACAGTTTTTTAAATGAGAAATGGTATTATGGAATTTCGGGAAAACTGGGAATTTTTCAAGTTCTTAAACCAATTTGCTTTTCTGTCCTGACTAAGAGGAATGTTTTGATGGTGGGTTGAAAAATGTGAAAGGAGTCATCGCACTAAAAAAAGGTTGGAAATAAGGTTAGGAAAAAACAGGAATTCCTGGAAATTTGTTGAACGTGGAAAAATGGTTGTTGGAATTTTTGAGGTGAATTGAATCGGCTGAAAAATGTGGGAATTGTGCAACTTGGAAAAATTTCCTATTCAGTTCAATGGAAACTTCCTGGAATTTTGGGGAAAAACGGGATTTTATTGAAAATGTTGAGAAGCATAAATGTCCTGAATGAGCGGAATTGGTTGGTGTTGACATTTTTTTAATCGGTCAAGAAATGTTGAAATAGCAACAGTTTTTTTAAATGAGAAATGGTATTATGGAATTTCGGGAAAACTGGGAATTTTTCAAGTTCTTAAACCAATTTGCTTTTCTGTCCTGACTAAGAAGAATGTTTTGATGGTGGGTTGAAAAATGTGAAAAGAGTCATCGCACTAAAAAGGTTGGAAATAAGATTAGAAAAAACAGGAATTCCTGGAAATTTGTTGAATGTGGAAAAATGGTTGTTGGAATTTCTGAGGTGATTTGAATCTGTTGAAAAATGTGAGAATTGTGCAACTTGGAAAAATTTCCCTTTCAGTTCAATGGGAACTTCCTGGAATTTTTGGGAAAAAGCAGGATTTTATTGAAAATGTTTAGGAGCATAAATGTCCTGAATTGGTTGGTGTTGGAATTTTTATAATTTTATAATTTCGGGAAAACTGGGAATTTTTCAAGTTCTTAAACCAACTTGTTTTTTTGTCCTGACTAAGAGGAATGTTTTGACGGTGGGTTGAAAAATGTGAAAGGAGTCATCACACTAAAAAAAGGTTGGAAATAAGGTTAGGAAAAAACAGGAATTCCTGGAAATTTGTTGAATGTGGAAAAATGGTTGTTGGAATTTCTCAGGTGATTTGAATCTGTTGAAAAATGTGAGAATTGTGCAACTTGGAAAAATTTCCCTTTCAGTTCAATGGGAACTTCCTGGAATTTTGGGGAAAAACCAGGATTTTATTGAAAATGTTTAGGAGCATAAATGTCCTGAATTGGTTGGTGTTGGAATTTTTATAATTTCGGGAAAACTGGGAATTTTTCAAGTTCTTAAACCAACTTGTTTTTTTGTCCTGACTAAGAGGAATGTTTTGACTTTGGAACGCTTGAAACAGGTCAAAAAATGTGAAAGAGTCATCGCACTAAAAAAAGGTTGGAAATAAGGTTAGATAAAAACAGGAATTCCTGGAAATTTGTTGAACGTGGAAAAATGGTTCTTGCAATTTACAAGATGAATTGAATGTGTTGATGTTGGAATTGGTTGAAAAATGTGAAAATTGTGCAAATTGGAAAATTTTCCCGTTCAGTTCAATGGGAACTTCCTGGAATTTTGGGGGAAAAGGAGGATAAAAAAAATAATAATTAGGAGCATGAATGTCCTGAATGAGCTGAATTGATTGTCTAAGAGGAATGTTTTGACGATGGAACGCTTGAAACAGGTTAAAAAAAAATGTGATAGGAGTCATCGCATTAAAAAAGGTTAGAAAAAAAAATTTGATTTCCTGGAAATTTATTGAACGTGGACAAATGTTTTTTTATTTATTTCCAGAATCAATTCAATGTGTTAAAGTTATAAAGGTTTGAATCAGTTGAAAAATGTAGGAATTGTTGAAGTTTGAAAAATGGATAATTCATTTTGAATGGAAAATTCTAAGAAATCTGAGATTTTTTATAATAATTGTTGAAGGTGAGCACACTAAAACCCAAAATGACCAAATATTTTGAAGTTAGAACGGTTTGAACCAGATAAAAAATGTGGGAGTTGTGGAACTTTGAAAAATGTCCCATTGATCTCAATGGGAATTTCATGAAATTTGGGGAATTCTGGGAATTTTTTTTGAAAATGCTAAGAAATGTGAATGTTTTGAATGAGTTAGTCTTGGAATACTTCAAATCGCACGAGAAATGTTGAAGTGGTAACATTTTGAATTGAGAAATTAAAAATGTATTATGGAAATCCCGGAATTTCAGGAAAACTGTGAATTTTTCCAGTTCAAAAAACAACTTTAATAATAGATTTTATTTATAAAAGCACTTTACAGGGAGCTAACAACCTTAAAGTGCTACAGTGCAATATCTATAAAAAGGCTTTTTAAAAAAGAAGGGGTTTTAAGCCTTTTTTTAAAACATTCACAGTCTGTGGTGCCCTCAGGTGGTCAGGTAGAGCATTCCACAGACTGGCAGCAGCGGAGAAGAAAGCCTGATTTCCCATAGTTCGGACTTTTGTCCTCGCAGGTTGGAGGAGGAGTGGTGTGGAGGATTTGGGGGTGAGCAGTTATTTGAGGTAGAGGGCGGCATTTCCATGGAGGCACTGGTGAGTTAGTAGGGAGACTTTGTATTCAGTCCTGAGTGGAACAGGAAGCGAGTGAAGGGATTTAATGAATTTGTGTGATGTGGTCGTATAGCCGCACTCTCACCAGGACTTTGTTTTTTGTCCTGGTTAAGAGGAATGCTTTGACGGTGAAGTGGGTTTGAAAAATGTGGGAGGAATAGTCGTTTGAAAAAAGGGATTGAAAAACTGGAATTTTGACGATTTCTGCAAAAAAAAAACATAAATTAGCCACACCGTTTTATAAGCCGAAGGTTTAAAGCGTGGGTAGGGAACCTGTGGCTCTTTTGAGGACTGCATCTGGCTCTCAGATAAACCTTACCTGACATTGCTTAACACAATAAGTAATAATTCTGCTGGTAATCACAATTTTGATTGATTGATTGATTGATTGATTGAAACTTTTATTAGTAGTTTGCAAAGTACAGTACATATTCCGTACAATTGACCACTAAATGGTAACACCCGACTAAGTTTTTCAACTTGTTTAAGTCGGGATCCACGTAAATCAATTCATGGTACGTGTTAAAAACATAAAACATTCTCATGCATTTTAATCCATCCATCCGTTTTCTACCCCACCAGTTCGAGAAGTCGCATTAAGAAGTATTTTATTTATTATTGGTTCGTTTCAGAATAACAATGTTATTAAAAAGAATAAGAGACTTATCGTACTCTAAAAATGTTTGTCTTACTTAAAAAAACATGCATTTAGTTGTATTCAGTGTTAAAAAATATTATATGGCTCTTAAATATTTGGCTTTCATGGCTCTCTCAGGGAAAAAGGTTCCCGACCCCTGGTTTAAAGCGTGGGTAAAACAGGGTAATATTTTATGCGTCGTCCTATTCAAAGCTACCATTATATGCTAAGTGTTTGTGTCCCATAAAAGGGGGTGATGGTAATAAAAGTAAGAGACATTATTCTGCATGCAATCACCGAGTTTGAATCCCTAACATGGGCATTTTGTTCTTTCCTCTAGAACCTGTGGAACGTAGGGCTGAGGTCCCGGAAGAGGCCGTTGTTGACGAGGAAGCCATCTTAAGTCTCCTGGAGAACAGTCAGAACTTTCTACAGCATTCTCAGACATCCAACCACTCATCCCTCTTAGGTACAACGTCACTTTCTCTCCATTTTATTGATTAATATGACAAGGAATGATAATAATTAAAGCTGCAAGCAGCGTTGGTCGGGTCCGCCTTTGGCCGCTGCCGCCGTGTCCAGAGTCCCGATCTTAGTCAGACCTACATAGAAGTTTTTGTTTCATCACTCTACGACATTCCTAACAGAATTTACAAGCAGTTTTGTCAGTATTTTTTCCTAGGGGGAGCTAGAGCACAATTTTTATTTTTGGGGTTTGGTTTTTTTATTGGATGGCAATTTTCACCAGTCCTGATGTGTGTGTAAAATTTGGTGAGTTTTGAAGCATGTTAAGGGGGTCAAATTACAGATTGGCGTTTCTGGATGTTGTTGATAAATGGCTTTCGCTTGGCATAGTATAGCTTTAACTGGCACTTTGAAGCATTTTAAGGGGGTCAAATATCAGTTCAAAGAGGCAAAAAAGGCATTTTTTGCAAAAATTTAGTTTTGAAGGGGTTTTTGCCAACTTCCTGTTGATTTTAGGTATAGAAGTGTTTCATTGGAAATGTAGGTCTAAGTCTGACCTACATAGAGGTTTTTGTTTCATGTCTCTACGACATTCCTAACGGAAGTTACAAGCAGTCTGTTTTTTGTCTCTTCCTAGGGGGCGCTAGCGCGCAATTTTCATTTTTGGGGTTTGGTTGCTTAATAAGTTGGTCTGCCGCTCCATACCGATGTGTGTGTCAAATTTGGTGAGTTTTGAAGCATGTTAAGGGGGTCAAATTATGGTGCGAAGGTGCGAGCGCGCCTTGGGCTGCTACCCCCGAGCCCCACGGTAGCAGACACCTTGCTGCCACTATTTAATGCATTGTGAAAGTAATGCAGTTGTTGTATTGAAGTGAAAATATCAAACTTCCTTTTGATTTTTTGCTAAAGTATGTTAATTATTAAAATGTAGGTCTAAGTGAGACCTACATAGTGTTTTTTTGTTTCATGTCTCTCTGACATTCCTACCGGAAGTTACAAGCAGTTTTGTCTGTCTTTTCTTCCTAGGAGCAGTTTGTCCTTGTTGTATTCCTAGGGGGGCGATAGAGCGCAATTTTGAGTTTTGAGGTTAGGTTTTTTTCATCAGATCGCAATTTTTGCCAGACCTGATGTGTGTGTCAAGTTTGTTGAGTTTAGAAGCATTTTAAGGGGGTCAAATAACAGCTCAAAGAGGCAAAAATGACATTTTTTAGGAGACTTTGCACAGGGGTTCTTTGAAGGCGAGTAAAATCAAAACCTGAGAACTCATCAAAACTCTGTTCTATACTTTTAATCAGAAGGGTTGAATCTCTCTCCTGTGCGAGTTTGAAGCCAAAACAACAAACGCACTCAGAGGAGATAATGTTTGAAGAAAGGTGACCGGTTTTTACAAAGCTTTTGTTTTGAAGGGGGGATTGCAAACTTCCTTTTGATTTTTGTTGGGGGTTGTCAATCTATGAAATGTAGGTCTAAGCGAGACCTACATAGAGGTTTTTCTTTCATGTCTCTCCGACATTCTTACCGGAAGTTACAAGCAGTTTTGTCTGTGTTTTCTTCCTAGGAGCAGTTTTTTCAGTGTTTTATTCAAAAAATAGCGCTAGAGCGCAATTTTGAGTTTTGGGATTTGTTTTTTTTCACTAGATCGCAATATTCGCCAGTCCTTATGTGTGCGCCAAGTTTGGTGACTTTTGAAGCATTTTAAAGGGGTCCAATTACAGCGCAAAGAGGCAAAAATGGCATTTTTTGCAAAAATTTTATTTTGAAGGGGTTTTTGCCAACTTCCTGTAGATTTTTGCTGAAAGAAGTGAGTGTATGAAAATTGGGTCTAAGTCAGACCTACATAGGAGTTTTTGTTTCATGTCGCTATGACATTCCTAACAGAAGTTACATGCAGTTTTGTCAGTAATTTTTTCCTAGGGGGGGCGCTAGAGCGCAATTTTCATTTTGGGGGATTGGTTGCTTAATATGTTGGGAAGGTTTGCTATACCGACGTGTGTGTCAAATTTGGTGAGTTTCGAAGCATGTTAAGGGGGTCAAATTACAGCGCGTAGGTGCGGAATAATAATAAAACACAGCAGTTTCAATAGGGTCCTTGGCCCATGGACCCTATGTACATACAGCTAGCTATTTACGCTAGCTGTATGTACATTTGAACACTAGATACCCACATTTAATGCGAAACAAACACTTACCAATCGACGGATTTAAGTTGCTCCAGTGTCACAAGATGCGAAAGTCCTGATCGTTTGGTCCGCACATTTTACCGGCGATGCTAATAAGGCAGCCATGCTATGGGCCACTTCATTAGGTACACCCATGCTATGGCTGAATAGCGTCAATAGCTTCAATTTCTTCTTCAATTTCGTTTTCGCTATCCGATTCCATACTCCGACCATCCGTTTCAATACATGCTTGATCCGTTGAATCGCTTAAGCCGCTGAAATCCGAGTTTGAATCCGAGCCAATGTCGCTATATCTTGCTGTGGTATTCCCATTGTTTGTTTACATTGGCAGCACTGTGTGACATCACAGGGAAATGGATAGTGGTTTCGAAGATAGCGAAAATAAGGCACTTTAAAGCTTTTTTTAGGGATATTCCGGGAGGTGTAAAATTTTGAAAAAAACTTGGAAAAATAAAACAAGCTACTGGGAACTGATTTTTATTGTTTTTAACCCTTTTGAAATTGTGATAATGTTCCCCTTTAGGTGTTTTTTTTCATCATTTATTCTCTACAAAAAAAACCTGCTGTAAAAGGAACAAAAATATACGACGGAATGACAGACAGAAATACCCAGTTTTATATATATATATATATATAAATAAATGATAAATGGGTTGTACTTGTATAGCGCTTTTCCACCTTCAAGGTACTCAAAGCGCTTTGACACTACTTCCACATTTACCCATTCACACACACATTCACACACTGATGGAGGGAGCTGCCATGCAAGGCGCTAACCAGCACCCATCAGGAGCAAGGGTGAAGTGTCTTGCTCAAGGACACAACGGACGTGACGAGGTTGGTACTAGGTGGGGATTGAACCAGCGACCCTCCGGTCGCGCCGCGCTGTAGTACAGTTTTAACTTGCACTTACAGAGCGAAGCGTTTCTGGGTGTTGTTGACAAATAGCTGTGGCTTTGCATAATAAAAAAATAATAAATGATAAATGGGTTGTACTTGTATAGCGCTTTTCTACCTTCAAGGTACTCAAAGCGCTTTGACACTACTTCCACATTTACCCATTCACACACACGTTCACACACTGATGGAGGGAGCTGCCATGCAAGGTGCTAATCAGGAGCAAGGGTGAAGTGTCTTGCTCAAGGACACAACGGACGTGACGAGGTTGGTACTAGGTGGGGATTGAACCAGCGACCCTCCGGTTGCGTACGGCCACTCTTCCACTGCACCACGCCTTTAGTACAGTTTTAACTTGCATTTACAGAGCGAAGCGTTTCTGGGTGTTGTTGACAAATAGCTGTGGCTTTGCATAATAAAAAATAATAAATGATAAATGGGTTTTACTTGTATAGCGCTTTTCTACCTTCAAGGTACTCAAAGCGCTTTGACACTACTTCCACATTTACCCATTCACACACACGTTCACACACTGATGGAGGGAGCTGCCATGCAAGGTGCTAATCAGGAGCAAGGGGGAAGTGTCTTGCTCAAGGACACAACAGACGTGACGAGGTTGGTACTAGGTGGGGATTGAACCAGCGACCCTCCGGTTGCGTACGGCCACTCTTCCACTGCGCCACGCTGTAGTACAGTTTTAACTTGCACTTACAGAGCGAAGCGTTTCTGGGTGGTGTTGACAAATAGCTGTGGCTTTGCATAATAAAAAATAATAAATGATAAATGGGTTGTACTTGTATAGCGCTTTTCTACCTTCAAGGTACTCAAAGCGCTTTGACACTACTTCCACATTTACCCATTCACACACACATTCACACACTGATGGAGGGAGCTGCCATGCAAGGTGCTAACCAGCACCCATCAGGAGCAAGGGTGAAGTGTCTTGCTCAAGGACACAACGGACGTGACGAGGTTGGTACTACGTGGGGATTGAACCAGCGACCCTCCGGTCGCGCCACGCTGTAGTACAGTTTTAACTTGCACTTACAGAGCGAAGCGTTTCTGGGTGTTGTTGACAAATAGCTGTGGCTTTGCATAATAAAAAATAATAAATGATAAATGGGTTGTACTATTATAGCGCTTTGAGTACCTTCAAGGTACTCAAAGCGCTTTGACACTACTTCCACATTTACCCATTCACACACTGATGGAGGGAGTGAAGTGAGTTATATTTATATAGCGCTTTTTCTCTAGTGACTCAAAGCGCTTTACATAGTGAACCCCAATATCTATCAATCAATCAATCAATGTTTATTTATATAGCCCCAAATCACAGATGTCTCAAAGGACTGCACAAATCATTACGACTACAACATCCTCGGAAGAACCCACAAAAGGGCAAGGAAAACTCACACCCAGTGGGCAGGGAGAATTCACATCCAGTGGGACGCCAGTGACAATGCTGACTATGAGAAACCTTGGAGAGGACCTCAGATGTGGGCAACCCCCCCTCTCTAGGGGACCGAAAGCAATGGATGTCGAGCGGGTCTAACATGATACTGTGAAAGTTCAATCCATAGTGGCTCCAACACAGCCGCGAGAGTTCAGTTCAAGCGGATCCAAGACAGCAGCGAGAGTCCCGTCCACAGGAAACCATCTCAAGCGGATCAGCAGCGTAGAGATGTCCCCAACCGATACAGGCGAGCGGTCCATCCTGGGTCTCGACTCTGGACAGTCAGTACTTCATCCATGGTCATCGGACCGGACCCCCTCCACAATGGCGGGGGGGACATAGGAGAAAGAAAAGAAGCGGCAGATCAACTGGTCTAAAAAGGAGGTCTATTTAAAGGCTAGAGTATACAGATGAGTTTTAAGGTGAGACTTAAATGCTTCTACTGAGGTAGCATCTCGAACTGTTACCGGGAGGGCATTCCAGAGTACTGGAGCCCGAACGGAAAACACTCTATAGCCCGCAGACTTTTTTGGGGCTCTAGGAATCACTAATAATATCTAAGTGACATTTAAACCAGTGTGGGTGGCACTGGGAGCAGGCGGGTCAAGTGTCTTGCCCAAGGACACAACGGCAGTGACTAGGATGGCGGAAGCGGGAATCGAACCTGCAACCCTCAAGTTGCTGGCACGGCCACTCTACCAACCGAGCTAAGCCGCCCCATGCAAGGCGCCAACCAGCACCCATCAGGAGCAAGGGTGAAGTGTCTTGCTCAGGACACAACGGACGTGACGAGGTTGGTACCAGGCGGGATTTGAACCAGGGACTCTCCCACTGCGCACGCCGTCCCTAAAATAATTGTAACCTGTTATTTAGAGGTTTGTGTTCATACTAACAATTAGACATTTTTGTCTGTAATATTTATTTAATTGGCTATTCTTGTTTATATCACACTTACATGTAACTTTCAAATAACAATATACATATATATATATATATAAAGACTTAATATGTAAACTGTTATTGGGACAATCCTAGTTTGTTATAATTGATATTAACTCACATATGTGTGTGATCCATGCAGACACCAGCCAAGACCGAGCCATGATAGATCTGCTGGCAGGTCTAGCGGACGATGAGTTCTGCAGGACTCCAGTTCTGCACGGTTCCCGGTCCTTGTCCTTTCCTGGTGCTAAGAGCGACCACTACAACAGTGATGAAGAGGAGGCGCGGCCGGCGCTGGACGAGGAAGAGGCAGAGTTGAGCGTCACCATGTCCCAGCGGTGGGACAAGGAACCCCCGGCGAGTTCCTTTCTGCCCAGGTGAGTCCTCCACCTTCACTACGACGGCAGGTACGAGACCGCCTTTCTGGTGTGTACAGACCCAGTTCCAAGGAGGCGGAGGACAGTCTGAGTGATGAGCAACAGGACTTCTCTGATGAAGACCTGGAGGGCAGTGCAAGTCATTCTTTGTTCCACCTGTCCATCCCCCAGCTGGACGGGGCGGCGGACGAAAGC
The DNA here is from genome assembly GCF_033978795.1 of Nerophis ophidion. Classification (NCBI taxonomy): domain Eukaryota; kingdom Metazoa; phylum Chordata; class Actinopteri; order Syngnathiformes; family Syngnathidae; genus Nerophis; species Nerophis ophidion. The sequence goes on from NC_084613.1 coordinate 6,378,463, forward strand.
AGCGGTGAGTCTTGCCTTGGCTTTCATTGACGGGGGCCGAAAAAAAGTATTTAGTCAGCCAGTTAAAATGGTGACAGAGTTCTGTAATATTCATCATAGGTACACTTCAACTGTGAGAGACAGAATGTGAAGTGAATTATATTTATATAGCGCTTTACATAGTGAAACCCAATATCTAAGTTCCATTTAAACCAGTGTGGGTGGCACTGGGAGCAGGTGGGTCAAGTGTCTTGCCCAAGGACACAACGGCAGTGACTGGGATGGCGGAAGCGGGAATCGAACCTGCAACCCTCAAGTTGCTGGCACAGACGCTCTACCAACCTGTGTTGATTGAACTGTGTTGAAACAGCAAAAAAGGACATTATGCTAAATGAGGAGTTTCTGTCTCTGATTTAGTAATGCAAGTGCATCATAAAGCCTACATGAACTCCATGGTGTTCCGGGATGAGTAGTCTCTCCTATTGCTATTGTACTATTTTTACAACTATCAATCAATCAATGTGGGGGGAAAAAATCCAGGAATTCACATTGTAGGAATTTTAAAGAATTTATTTGTAAATTATGGTGGGAAATAAGTAACAGCCAATCAGCAGTGCGTATTCACAGCGCATGGAGTCAGTGCTCCTGCGTCTTGATGAACAGTGAAGTGAAGTGTGAAGTGAATTATATTTATATAGCGCTTTTCTCAAGTGACTCAAAGCGCTTTACATAGTGAAACCCAATATCTATGTTCCATTTAAACCAGTGTGGGTGGCACTGGGAGCAGGTGGGTCAAGTGTCTTGCCCAAGGACACAACGGCAGTGACTAGGATGGCGGAAGCGGGAATCGAACCTGCAACCTTCAAGTTGCTGGCACAGACGCTCTACCAACCTGTGTTGATTGAACTGTGTTGAAACAGCAAAAAGGGACATTATGCTAAATGAGGAGTTTCTGTCTCTAATTTAGTAATGCAAGTGCATCATAAAGCCTACATGAACTCCATGGTGTTCAGGGATGAGTAGTCTCTCCTATTGCTATTGTACTATTTTTACAGCTATCAATCAATCAATGTGGGGGGGGGGGAAATCCAGGAATTCACATTGTAGGAATTTTAAAGAATTTATTTGTAAATTACGGTGGGAAATAAGTAACAGCCAATCAGCAGTGCGTATTCAGAGCGCATGGAGTCAGTGCTCCTGCGTCTTGAACAGTGAAGTGAAGTGTGAAGTGAATTATATTTATATAGCGCTTTTCTCAAGTGACTCAAAGCGCTTTACATAGTGAAACCCAATATCTAAGTTCCATTTAAACCAGTGTGGGTGGCACTGGGAGCAGGTGGGTCAAGTGTCTTGCCCAAGGACACAACGGCAGTGACTAGGATGGCGGAAGCGGGAATCGAACCTGCAACCTTCAAGTTGCTGGCACAGACGCTCTACCAACCTGTGTTGATTGAACTGTGTTGAAACAGCAAAAAAGGACATTATGCTAAATGAGGAGTTTCTGTCTCTGATTTAGTAATGCAAGTCTACATGAACTCCATGGTGTTCAGGGATGAGTAGTCTCTCCTATTGCTATTGTACTATTTTTACAACTATCAATCAATCAATATGGGGGGGAAAAAATCCAGGAATTCACATTGTAGGAATTTTAAAGAATTTATTTGTAAATTACGGTGGGAAATAAGTAACAGCCAATCAGCAGTGCGTATTCAGAGCGCATGGAGTCAGTGCTCCTGCGTCTTGATGAACAGTGAAGTGAAGTGTGAAGTGAATTATATTTATATAGCGCTTTTCTCAAGTGACTCAAAGCGCTTTACATAGTGAAACCCAATATCTAAGTTCCATTTAATTCAGTGTGGGTGGCACTGGGAGCAGGTGGGTCAAGTGTCTTGCCCAAGGACACAACGGCAGTGACTAGGTTGGCGGAAGCGGGAATCGAACCTGCAACCCTCAAGTTGCTGGCACAGACGCTCTACCAACCTGTGTTGATTGAACTGTGTTGAAACAGCAAAAAAGGACATTATGCTAAATGAGGAGTTTCTGTCTCTGATTTAGTAATGCAAGTGCATCATAAAGCCTACATGAACTCCATGGTGTTCAGGGATGAGTAGTCTCTCCTATTGCTATTGTACTATTTCAATGTGGGGGGAAAAAAATCCAGGAATTCACATTGTAGGAATTTTAAAGAATTTATTTGTAAATTATGGTGGGAAATAAGTAACAGCCAATCAGCAGTGCGTATTCAGAGCGCATGGAGTCAGTGCTCCTGCGTCTTGATGAACAGATGGGTGTTTACCAGGTCTCTCCCCAAATTATGATGAACACCTCCCAGTCAACTACTAGTAACATCACTATGAGTCCGTTGACGTTCTAGAGGGGAAGGCTAATTAGCGTAAAGTTAGCTCACTTTGTGTGCGTTCTGCGTGCGTGTGTTACGGACACCAAAGCTCTGTCTGTCTGTTATTTCACTTGACCTTTTTCTGTGTTGATTGAACTGTGTTGAAACAGCAAAAAAGGACATTATGCTCAATGAGGAGTTTCTGTCTCTGATTTAGTAATGCAAGTGCATCATAAAGCCTATATGAACTCCATGGTGTTCCGGGATGAATAGTCTCTCCTATTGCTATTGTACTATTTTTAAAGCTATCAATCAATCAATCAATGTTTATTTATATAGCCCCAAATCACAAACGTCTCAAAGGACTGCACAAATCATTACGACTACGACATCCTCGGAAGAACCCACAAAAGGGCAAGGAAAACTCACATCCAGTGGGACGCCAGTGACAATGCTGACTATGAGAAACCTTGGAGAGGACCTCAGATGTGGGCAACCCCCCCTCTCTCTAGTTACATTAATCATTAGTAATGTAGCAGCCTAGTTTTGAATGGCAGGGTCCCTGCTATCACATGTTGATACAAATATAACATTTACATAATAAACATCAACGACAGGCTTCCCAAATGCTGAAATAAATGAAGCATGATGAGTTGAGCATATATAAGCATGTGGCATGATAATGACATACTTAGTAACTCAGGTAACTAGGACTGTTTTGTTTTTACTTTAAGGAAAAAATATTGAGATATATATCGTATATATATATATATATTCAGCAAATGGAGCGGAAAACACAACCAGAAATTATAAGCTTCCTCACCACAGTTTGTAGTCTGTTGCCCGCCCAGGCTGTGGTAGCAGCGACGAGGTGGGGACGTAATGGCGACAGGCCGAGTTAGACCGATCCTTGCACCCACCCACCCCCTTCCCTGATCTGTCCGCCGGAGAGACACCACCTTAACCCCTTTTTTTGGGGGAGACACTGGATTGTTATCGGTATAAGCCAACAATCAAGGCTTCCTCACCACAGTCTGTAGTCTATTGCCCCCCCCAGGCTGTGGTGGCAGCGACAAGGTGGGGACATAATGGCAACAGGCCGGGTTAGACCGATCCTTGCACCCACCCACCGGTCTGTCCGCCGGAGAGACACCACCTTAACACATTTTCTGGGGGAGACACTGGATTGTTATCGGTATAAGCCAACAATCAAGGCTTCCTCACCACAGTCTGTAGTCTATTGCCCGCCCAGGCTGTGGTGGCAGCGACGAGGTGGGGACGTAATGGCGACAGGCCGAGTTAAACCGATCCTTGCACCCACCCACCTCCTTCCCCGGTCTGTCCGCCAAAGAGACACCACCTTAACTAACACATTTTCTGGGGGGGACACTGGATTGTTATCGGTATAAGCCAACAATCAAGGTTTCCTCACCACAGTCTGTAGTCTATTGCCCCCCCAGGCTGTGGTGGCAGCGAGGAGGTGGGGACGTAATGGCGACAGGCCGGGTTAGACCGATCCTTGCACCCGCCCACCCACTCCCTTCTCCGGTCTGTCCGCCGGAGAAACACCACCTTAACTAACACATTTTCTGGGGGAGACGCTGGATTGTTATTGGTATAAGCCAACAATCAAGGTTTCCTCACCACAGTCTGTAGTCTATTGCCCCCCCAGGCTGTGGTGGCAGCGAGGAGGTGGGGACGTAATGGCAACAGGCCGGGTTAGACCTACCCTTGCACCCACCCACCAGTCCGTCCGCCGGAGAGACACCACCTTAACTAACACATTTTCTGGGGGAGACATTGGATTGTTATCAGTATAAGCCAACAATCAAGGCTTCCTCACCACAGTCTGTAGTCTATTGCCCCCCCAGGCTGTGGTGGCAGCGACGAGGTGGGGACGTAATGGCGACAGGCCGAGTTAGACCGATCGTTGCACCCACCCACCCCCTTCCCCGGTCTGTCCGCCGGAGAAACACCACCTTAACTAACACATTTTCTGGGGGAGACACTGGATTGTTATCGGTACAAGCCAACAATCAAGGCTTACTCACCACAGTCTGTAGTCTATTTCCCCCCCAGGCTGTGGTGGGAGCGACGAGATGGGGACGTAATGGCGACAGGCCGAGTTAGACCGATCGTTGCACACACCCACCCCCTTCCCCGGTCTGTCCGCCGGAGAAACACCACCTTAACTAACACATTTTCTGGGGGAGACACTGGATTGTTATCGGTACAAGCCAACAATCAAGGCTTCCTCACCACAGTCTGTAGTCTATTTCCCCCCCAGGCTGTGGTGGGAGCGACGAGATGGGGACGTAATGGCGACAGGCCGAGTTAGACCGATCGTTGCACACACCCACCCCCTTCCCCGGTCTGTACGCCGGAGAGACACCACCTTAACTAACACATTTTCTGGGGGAGACACTGGATTGTTATCGGTATAAGCCAACAATCAAGGCTTCCTCACCACAGTCTGTAGTCTATTGCCCCCCCCAGGCTGTGGTGGCAGCGACGAGGTGGGGACGTAATGGCGACAGGCCGAGTTAGACCGATCCTTGCACCCACCCACCCCCTTCTCCGGTCTGTCCGCCGGAGAGACACCACCTTAACTAACACATTTTCTGGGGGAGACACTGGATTGTTATCGGTATAAGCCAACAATCAAGGCTTCCTCACCACAGTCTGTAGTCTATTGCCCGCCCAGGCTGTGGTGGCAGCGACGAGGTGGGGACGTAATGGCGACAGGCCGAGTTGGACCGATCCTTGCACCCACCCACCCCCTTACCCGGTCTGTCCGCCGGAGAGACACCACCTTAACTAACACATTTTCTGGGGGAGACACTGGATTGTTAACGGTATAAGCCAACAATCAAGGCTTCCTCACCACAGTCTGTAGTCTATTGCCCGCCCAGGCTGTGGTGGCAGCGACGAGATGGGGACGTAATGGCGACAGGCCGAGTTACACCGATCCTTGCACCCACCCACCCCCTTCCCCGGTCTGTCCGCCGGAGAGACACCACCTTAACTAACACATTTTCTGGGGGAGACACTGGATTGTTATCGGTATAAGCCAACAAACGAGGCTTCCTCACCACAGTCTGTAGTCTATTGCCCGCCCAGGCTGTGGTGGCAGCGACAAGGTGGGGACGTAATGGCGACAGGCCGAGTTAGACCGATCCTTGCACCCACCCACCCCCTTCCCCGGTCTTTCCGCCGGAGAAACACCACCTTAACTAACACATTTTATGGGGGAGACACTGGATTGTTATCGGTGTAAGCCAACAATCAAGGCTTCCTCACCACAGTCTGTAGTCTATTGCCCGCCCAGGCTGTGGTGGCAGCAACTAGGTGGGGACGTAATGGCGACAGGCCGAGTTAGACCGATCCTTGCACCCACCCACCAATCTGTCCGCCGGAGAGACACCACCTTAACTAACACATTTTCTGGGGGAGACACTGGATTGTTATCGGTATAAGCCAACAATCAAGGCTTCCTCACCACAGTCTGTAGTCTATTTCCCCCCCAGGCTGTGGTGGGAGCGACGAGGGGGGACGTAATGGCGACAGGCCGGGTTAGACCGATCGTTGCACCCACCCACCCCCTTCCCTGGTCTGTCCGCCGGAGAGACACCACCTTAACTAACATATTTTCTGGAGGAGACACTGGATTGTTATCGGTATAAGCCAACAATCAAGGCTTCCTCACCACAGTCTGTAGTCTATTGCCCCCCCCGGCTGTGGTGGCTGCGACGAGGTGGGGACGTAATGGCGACAGGCCGAGTTAGACCGATCCTTGCACCCACCCACCCCCTTCCCCGGTCTTTCCGCCGGAGAAACACCACCTTAACTAACACATTTTATGGGAGAGACACTGGATTGTTATCGGTATAAGCCAACAATCAAGGCTTCCTCACCACAGTCTGTAGTCTATTGCCCCCCCCAGGCTGTGGTGGCAGCGACGAGGTGGGGACGTAATGGCGACAGGCCGAGTTAGACCGATCCTTGCACCCACCCACCCCCTTCTCCGGTCTGTCCGCCGGTGAGACACCACCTTAACTAACACATTTTCTGGGGGAGACACTGGATTGTTATCGGTATAAGCCAACAATCAAGGCTTCCTCACCACAGTCTGTAGTCTATTGCCCCCCCAGGCTGTGGTGGCAGCGACGAGGTGGGGACGTAATGGTGACAGGCCGAGTTAGACCGATCCTTGCACCCACCCACCCCCTTACCCGGTCTGTCCGACAGAGAGACACCACCTTAACTAACACATTTTCTGGGGGAGACACTGGATTGTTATCGGTATAAGCCAACAATCAAGGCTTCCTCACCACAGTCTGTAGTATATTGCCCCCCCCAGGCTGTGGTGGCAGCGACGAGGTGGGGACGTAATGGCGACAGGCAGAGTTAGACCGATCCATGCACCCACCCACCCCCTTCCCTGGTCTGTCCGCTGAGAGACACCACCTTAACTAACACATTTTCTGGGGGGGACACTGGATTGTTAACGGTATAAGCCAACAATCAAGGCTTCCTCACCACAGTCTGTAGTCTATTGCCCGCCCAGGCTGTGGTGGCAGCGACGAGATGGGGACGTAATGGCGACAGGCCGAGTTGGACTGATCCTTGCACCCACCCACCGGTCTGTCCGCCAGAGAGACACCACCTTAACTAACACATTTTATGGGGGAGACACTGGATTGTTATCGGTATAAGCCAACAATCAAGGCTTCCTCACCACAGTCTATAGTTTATTGCCCCCCCAGGCTGTGGTGGCAGCGACTAGGTGGGGACGTAATGGCGACAGGCCGAGTTAGACCGATCCTTGCACCCACCCACCCCCTTCCCTGGTCTGTCCGCTGAGAGACACCACCTTAACTAACACATTTTCTGGGGGAGACACTGGATTGTTAACGGTATAAGCCAACAATCAAGGCTTCCTCACCACAGTCTGTAGTCTATTGCCCGCCCAGGCTGTGGTGGCAGCGACGAGATGGGGACGTAATGGCGACAGGCCGAGTAAGACCGATCCTTGCACCCACCTACTCACCCCCTTCCCCGGTCTGTCCGCCGGAGAGACACCACTTTAACTAACACATTTTCTGGGGGAGACACTGGATTGTTATCGGTATAAGCCAACAATCAAGGCTTCCTCACCACAGTCTGTAGTCTATTGCCCCCCCCGCCTGTGGTGGCTGCGACGAGGTGGGGACGTAATGGCGACAGGCCGAGTTAGACCGATCCTTGCACCCACCCACCCACCCACCCCCTTCTCCGGTCTGTCCGCCGGAGAGACACCACCTTAACTAACACATTTTCTGGGGGAGACATTGGATTGTTAGCGGTATAAGCCAACAATCAAGGCTTCCTCACCACAGTCTGTAGTCTATTGCCTCCCCAGGCTGTGGTGGCAGCGACGAGGTGGGGATGTAATGACGACAGGCCGAGTTAGACCGATCCTTGCACCCACCCACCCCCTTCCCCGGTCTTTCCGCCGGAGAAACACCACCTTAACTAACACATTTTCTGGGGGAGACACTGGATTGTTATCTGTTTAAGCCAACAATCAAGGCTGAAATGTCAATATTCAATCTGAAAACAAAAAGGTGTATCAGGACACACCTGCTTTTAATGGTCCTCCAATTTCTTCCTTCTGTTCCTCGTTTGAATTCTGGTAGGTTTTTGTTTTGCCTTGTCAACCCCTTGCCGAGAGATATTTGTAATGATTCCAAAGTCTTCCGAGATGAAGATGTTCTTCTGATGAACTGCTAACCCAAGTTAACATGCAATTAGGAAAATTGTAAAGACAGACTTCTCTTTCTGTTTCCATTCCTAGATTCATCCTTAACAGAGAGCGGCTCTCGGACTCAGTCTTCTCTCATAGTCACGGAGAAGATAATCGTGAAAAGGAATCCCTTCCCTGGAGAGATTGGCCATCTTGAACCCCCTTCCACAGCTAAGATCTTCCTGGAATGTAAGCTCCCAGAGCACCGACCGGTTCATGGGCTGGACAAGGAGCAACCCCTCGACAAGCACTTTCAGCCTAAGAGCCGTCAAGACAGCAGTAGTGAATGTTCCGCGGGCTTGAAGGTCAATAAAGAAATCCCTTACATCCCCCCGGTCAAACACCCGATCCCCTGCAAGACAATCAGTCACCCGGAGGTGCAGGCCGTCTGCGGTGACAAAGAGGACGTTCGAAAAGCTTCTTTAGCCCTGGATAACGCGGATATTAACAGTTTCCAGTTCAGCAGCAGTAAGATCACGAAAAGAAGAAAGAATTACAGCAGCATGACGAATGTAGAAACCAACTGTCTGTCAATCCTTCAGAACCACAGAGCCTTCTCTCTCTGCTACTCCGAGCTGAGGAACTGCTCCACCAAGGCAGACCTCGAACTTAGCCAGATGGACAGAAATAGCCCCCACCTAAGGAGTATTCCCTCGGCCGCATCGGCGCTACAAGAGGAGGTTTTCCATAAGGGGGAGAAAAGTCAAGACAGCGAAGAAGGAGACGTGGGCGAGCTGAAAATAAGGTACGAGGACTATCAGAAAAACCAAACCGAAAAGACTGTCGTCGGCCAGCAGGAAGCGCACTACAAGTTTTTCCCCAGTGTCATTCTCTCGAACTGCCTGAATAGAAAGAAAGCGTTAAGCAAAAAGCTCCCGGAGCCGGAGCAGTTGCAGAGTCGCAGGTCAAGGCTAAAAGTCGGTAAAAAGAGACCCTCAGGCCCGAGAAACAAGTTAAACATAGATGACAGCTCCACCTCCGATAGCCAGATTAGCATGGGCTGCACCTCTGTCACTCCCGATCACCCCGGCATTGGGGACACAGAAATGTTAGTTTGTGAAGAGGATTCCGCAAAAGAGTCCATCTCAGACGAGCCAGTCCAAGAGGGACCATCGCTCACAAAAGATGAGCCAGAAATCGGGGAGAGATCTGTAAACAAAGCGGCCGATCAGCTTCCTGTGCCCACTTCCACGGACACTGACCCGGCTCTCAGTTTCTCAGAGGAAACTAAAGAAGACAGTACAGGTCTCCTGCAAGATTTAGCCACCACAACCAGTTGTACAAACCCCTCATCCCTGCCTGGGAGTAAATACACTCTGAGGACTAAACGAAAGATGTTATACGACAGCGAAGACGGAGACTACGTAGGGACTGCCCGCTCTAAAAGCCAATCCACTGTGAAAGAACGTCTCAAAGGGTGCAACGTCCGTAGTGGGCATGACCTAAAGTACCAGAAACGACGTAAGAAGGAACCCCCTGTCATCGTCAAGTACATCATTATCAACCGGTTCAAAGGACAGAAAAACATGTTGGTGAAAATGTGTAAGGTCAAAGCGGAGGAGCAGAGGGTAACACTGACAAAGGAGAAGTTGGATGAGTACAATAAATTGGCTCCTCTGAAGGATTTCTGGCCAAAGATTCCAGAGTCCACCGCAGTCGAGTTCCCGGCCGTGGAGGCAAAAGCAAAAAAACAGCAGAAACGGAAGTCGAAAGTCAACTCGACAAATAAAAGTACTGTAAACAACTCCAAATGTCAATCTGGATCGGATGAAAAGGTCAAAAGAAAAAAGGGATCTCAGAGGAGTCAAGGTTTACCCTCCTTACCCCCTCCTCGACCATGTTACTGTGAGCATGCAGATGACCAGAACCGTGATTACACCGATGTTATGTTGGAGCTAGGCTATCTCTCCGACAGTGCACAAAGCCCAACAGACTCAACGCCCCCTCGCTGCTGGTCCCCAACAGACCCCGTCATGGCCCGGAGTACTTCTAAGCAACTAATAAACCCACTCAGTGATCCGTGTCTTAGTTTTTCTCATCAAATGCCACTCTTTGCAACCAAAAGAGCTCGAAGCAGGTGTAAAACGTCCAAACCTAAGACATCGACAGATTCTAAAAGGAACCTCAAGAAAAAGTCTGCAACGAAGACCCGAGGAGAAAATCCAAAAAACGAGGAATTACAAATCGAAAAGGCTAACTCAAGACGGGGAAAGAAAGCTGCCGGGACGGATGAAAAAATAAACAGCACGGCAAACACCCCAAAACCCAGATGGGCAAACAAAAGGAAGTCAACGGATCCTAAACATCACAATACCAGGAAAGATATATCAAAGGTACTTTTCCCAGAAGAGGATTCATCTCCGTCAAAAAAGCTAGTAAATGTAGGTAACAGTCAAGACCAGACAACAGTTGAACCAAAAATCGAGGACTCTGAGATTTCTTTATTAGAGTCCAATCAAAATACGTCACCACAGGTTCAGACAAAGCAGCAAAGTTGTCAGACCACTGTTGTAAAGGTAGAACCTGGCACGGGGGACTTCAAAGCCTCAACATGTTCAACCTCACAAAAAGACCGTAAAAACTCTCAATCAGCAAAAGCCTCCACACAGTCAGGCTTAACCAACAGGCAGGTTTCCGGTCTCTCTCAGACCCCCTGCAGCTTGTCTGTCCTCAAGAAACTTTACCAAAAGAGTCGGCACGGTCAAACTCCGGCGGGGGATTCTGCCAACCGTTCCACTGTCGCAGCTCCGATAACCAAACCGGCCAAATCAAGAAAAGCTACTCCAAGGAAACCACTGGCCACCACTTCTTCAATGCCCAAGGATATCAAACCCAGGAAAAGCAAGACGAACAACACTCGGCCTACTTTGTCAGTGAAGCAGGAGGACATAACGTTGGATGACTGCTTGCTCTTTCCGTCCAACCCGGACATGGACACTTGCAACCTGATAGAAGACAGCCTGTCCCCAGAACTGCCACACAACTGTTCCTTTGACATAAACGCCATCGATCAGACAGAATTCTCCAGCCCGTACAGCGGCACTCAGTTCGTCCTGACCGACAAACATTTACCTTTGAAGTTTTTGAGTGATGCCAACCAGGAGGCAGTAGTTGCCCAGGCACTGGGTTTCGAAAAGAAGTCGGATTGGCTGCCAGGTTCTGAGGAGGACTTTGAATGGCACCGGCTCAAGCCTTCCAGCGCCGACATCCTGGACAGACGGGACCATGGGGAGGGTCCACCCAACCACCTCACCTTCATTGACTCGGACAAGTTCCAACCCGGAGACGGCCACTTGTCTTCGGGCCACGCCCAGACCCTCAGCCCCTTTCAGGACTTCCACTGTGAGAGAAAAGATCTGCTGTTTTCAGCCTGTGATCCCGTCTTGCCTCTGAGCTCCGCCTCATTCGCCTGCCACGAGGGCTCCCCTACTGGCGAGTTTCTGGAAGGCATTGACGGATTCACATCCACCACGCCCAGTAGCTCTCCTCGGTCTGTCAGCTCCTTCTCTCAGGTGAGGGCCAGCCAGGTGCTGCGGGGACCAGGAGGAGGAGGAGGAGGAGCCCACATCCTGAAGCCCCTCATGTCCCCTCCGAGCAGGGAGGAGATCCTCAGCACTTTGCAGGACCTGGAGATATCCGAGGCCACCTTTCAGGAGCCCTTCTGCAGTGACCCCGCCGATGCCCCCGGGAAACCAATGTGAGAATATATTCATATTTAACAAAAAGCAACTATTAGGCAATATTATCACAGTTATTTAACATAACTCCGAAACCAAACATGCTAAATGTCTAATAAGGCCTGAAATAATGTATCTTTGTGAGTTTTACCAAAAACTTATGCTTTTGTAAGGTTTGCAAAGACAAAAAATGTGTTTTACTCAATATGACAGTCTGTCATACTAAATATGACAGTTATATAAACATAACTCCAAAACCAAACATGCAAAATGTCTAATAAGGCCTGAAATAATGTATCTTTGTGAGTTTTACCAAAAACTTATGCTTTTGTAAGGTTTGCAAAGACAAAAAATGTGTTTTACTCAATATGACAGTCTGTCATACTAAATATGACAGTTATATAAACATAACTCCAAAACCAAACATGCAAAATGTCTAATAATGCTTGTAATAATGTATCTTTGTGGGTTTTACCCAAAAAATTATGCTTTTGCAAGGTTTGCAAAGACAAAAATAGTTTGTTTTACTCAATATGACAGTTTAACTGTCATACTAAATATGAGTTATATAAACAAAACTCCAAAACCAAACATGCAAAATGTCTAATAAGGCCTGATATAATGTATCTTTGTGAGTTTTACCAAAAACTTATGCTTTTGTAAGGTTTGCAAAGACAAAAAATGTGTTTTACTCAATATGACAGTATAACTGTCATTCTAAATATGACAGTTATATAAACATAACTCCAAAACCAAACAGGCAAAATGTCTAATAATGCTTGTAATAATGTATCTTTGTGGGTGTTACCAAAAACTTCTGCTTTTGTAAGGTTTGCAAAGTCAAAAAAAGAGTTTGTTTTACTCAATATGACAGTATAGCTGTCATACTAAATATGACAGTTATATATATAAACATAACTCCAAAACCAAACATGCAAAATGTCTAATAATGCTTGTAATAATGTATGTTTGTGAGTTTTACCAAAAACTTGTGCTTTTGTAAGGTTTGCAAAGACAAAAAATAGTTTGTTTTACTCAATATGACAGTATAACTGTCATACTAAATATGAGTTATACAAACAAAACTCCAAAACCAAACATGCAAAATGTCTAAAGATGCCTGAAATAATGTATCTTTGTGAGATTTACTAGAAACTTATTCTTTTGAAAGGTTTGCAAAGACAAAAAATAGTTTGTTTTACTCAATACGACAGTATAACTGTCATACTTAATATGAAAGTTAGATAAACATAACTCCAAAACCAAACATGCAAAATGACTAATAATGATTGTAATAATTGTTTTTTTTTGTGAGTTTTACCAAAAACGTGTGCTTTTGTAAGGTTTGCAAAGACAAAACATTGTTTGTTTTACTCAAAATGACAGTATAACTGTCATATTAAATATGAGTTATATGAACAAAACTCCAAAACCAAACATGCAAAATGTCTATAATGCCTGAAATAATGTATCTTTGTGAGTTTTACTAGAAACTTATTCTTTTGAAAGGTATGCAAAGACAAAAAATAGTTTGTTTTACTCAATATGACAGTATAACTGTCATACAAAATATGAGTTATATGAACAAAACTCCAAAACCAAACATGCAAAATGTCTAATAATGCTTGTAATAATTGTATCTTTGTGAGTTTTACCAAAAACTTGTGCTTTTGTAAGGTTTGCAAAGACAAAAAATAGTTTGTTTTACTCAATATGACAGTGTAACTGTCATACTAAATATGACAGTTACATAAACATAACTCCAAAACCAAACATGCAAAATGTCCTAATATTGCTTGTAATAATGTATGTTTGTGAGTTTTATAAGAAAAATGATATTTTTTAAGGTTTGCAAACACAAAAAATGTGTTGTTTTACTCAATATGACAGTATAACTGTCATACTATGTATGACAGTTATATAAACATTACTCCAAAACCAAACATGCAAAATGTCCAATAATGCTTGTAATAATGTATCTTTGTGGGTTTTACCAAAAACTTATGTATGCTTTTGTAAGGTTTGCAAAGACAAAAATGTTTGTTTTACTCAATATGACAGTATGACTGTCATACTAAATATGACAGTTACATAAACATAACTCCAAAACCAAACATGCAAAATGTTTAATAATGATTGTAATAATGTATCTTTGTGAGTTTTACTAGAAACTTATTCTTTTGTAAGGTTTGCAAAGACAGAAAATAATGTTTTATTCAATATGACAGTACAACTGTCATACTAAATATGACAGTTATATAAACATAACTCCAAAACCAAACATGCAAAATGTCTAATAATGCTTGTAATAATGTATGTTTGTGAATTTTACAAGAAAAATTATATTTTTTAAGGTTTGCAAACACAAAAAATTTGTTGTTTTACTCAATATGACAGTATAACCGTCATACTAAGTATGACAGTTATATAAACATAACTCCAAAACCAAACATGCAAAATGTCCAATAATGCTTGTAATAATGTATCTTTGTGGGTTTTACCAAAACTTATGCTTTTGTAAGGCTTGCAAAGACCAAAAATTGTTTGTTTTACTCAAAATGACAGTATAACTGTCATACTAAATATGACAGTTATATAAACAAAACTCCAAAACCAAACATGCAAAATGTCTAATAATGCCTGAAATAATGTATCTTTGTGAGTTTTACTTGAAAATTGTTTTGTAAGGTTTGCAAAGACAAAACATTTTTTGTTTTACTCAATATGACAGTTTGACTGTCATACTAAATATGACAGTTATATAAACAAAACTCCAAAACCAAACATGCAAAATGTCTAATAATGCCTGAAATAATGTATCTTTGTGAGTTTTACTTGAAATTTTTTTTGTAAGGTTTGCAAAGACAAAAATGTGTTGTTTTACTCAATATGACAGTATAAACGACATGATAAATATGAAAATGAAATAAACCAAACATGCAAAATGTCTAATAATGCTTGTAATAATGTATTTTTGTGATTTTTACTAAAAACATATGCTTTTTTAAGGCTTGCAAACACAAAAAAATGTTTTTTTTACTCAATATGACAGTAACGTTCTTAGAATCCTGAGATAATGCGAAAAAAGCAATACAATATAAAAATGGGAGCCATTACCTCCCTGCTTGGCACTCAGCATCAAGGGTTGGAATTGGGGGGTTAAATCATCAAAAATGATTCCCGGGCGCTGCTCCCCTCACCTCCCAGGGGGTGATCAAGGGTGATGGGTCAAATGCAGAGAATAATTTCGCCACACCAGAGTGTGTGTGACAATCCTTGGTATTTTAACTTTAACTTGAATCGCTCCCACTGCAATCGCCTTTTTTTTTTTTCTTCTAGTATTTCACTCTCAATATCCTCATCCACAAATTTTTGATCCTCGCTCAAATTAATGGGGGAGTTGTGGCTTTCTTGGTCCGAATCGCTCTAGCTGCTGGTGGCCATGATTGTAAACAATGTTCAGATGTGAGGAGCCCCACAACCCGTGACGTCACACGCACATCGTCTGCTACTTCCGGTACAGGCAAGGCTTTTTTAGTAGCAACCAAAAGTTGCAAACTTTTATCCTCGATGTTCTCTACTAAATCCTTTCAGCAAAAACATGGCAATATGGCGAAATGATCAAGTATGACACATAGAATGGACCTGCTATCCCCGTTTTAATAAGAAAATCTCATTTCAGTAGGCCTTTATAGGATTGCATCGTAGTAGCAGCCAGCGTTTAGAACATTGGTTCTTAACCTGGGTTCGATCCAAGCCTAGGGGTTCGGCGAGTCGGCCTCAGGGGTTCAAAACACACCCGACACATCGCGTGAATACAAACTTCTCCCTATCGGCGTATTACGGCTACGGCAACAGCTGAATGATTTGCAGGTGTGTAATTTGTTGTGAGTTCATGCACGGTTCATTTTGTGCACCAGTGGAAAAAAAACATGGTAACAATTTAGTATGGGGAACATAATCACCCTTAATTAGTTGCTTATTAACATGCAAAATAGTAACATATTGGCTCTTAACTAGTCATTATTAAGTACTTATTAATGCCTTATTTGGCATGGCCTTATTAAAACCCTGACCCTAACCAAATAACTCTGAATTAAGTCTTTATTACTTAGAATATGTTCCCCTAGTGTCCAAATAACTCTAAATTTGCCATGATTTGTAGTCTGGATTATGTTTTTGTTAGTTTTTGGACTCTTTTAGTTCCTGTTTGCGCTCCCTTGTTTTGTTTGGTTACCATCCCGACCTATGATCATTTCCCTTTAAAATAGTTTTTAATCATATTTGTTTTTATATTGTTTTTTTATTTATTTATTTTTTGTTTTTATTCAGTCATCGGTGGAGCATAATTATGTTTTTTTAGTATTGTTTTTAACATGGCTGTGCAGCACTTTGGAAACGTTATTGTTGTTTAAATGTGCTATATAAAAAAAGTGGATTGGATTGAGGCTTCACGGTGGCAGAGGGGTTAGTGCGTCTGCCTCACAATACGAAATTCCTGCAGTCCTGGGTTCAAATCCAGGCTCGGGATCTTTCTGTGTGGAGTTTGCATGTTCTCCCCGTGAATGCGTGGGTTCCCTCCGGGTACTCCGGCTTCCTCCCACTTCCAAAGACATGCACCTGGGGATAGGTTGATTGGCAACACTAAATTGGCCCTAGTGTGTGAATGTGAGTGTGAATGTTGTCTGTCTATCTGTGTTGGCCCTGCGATGAGGTGGCGACTTGTCCAGGGTGTACCCCGCCTTCCGCCCGATTGTAGCTGAGATAGGCGCCAGCGCCCCCCACGACCCCAAAAGGGAATAAGCGGTAGAAAATGGAGAAATGGATTGGATTGATTGTCATGACTGGGGGGGGGGGTCGCAGCTTACTGCGAGGTTTGTTCTCCCGGGATGCAAACGGACTATTCCGGACAAGGGTTGCAGGTAGGAACATATTTATTAACTCGATATATCTCGGCAGGGCGTGAGGTAAACAAACATAAACTATGGCGTGGAAAAAAAAACACAAAACTGTGGCATGAAACAAACAAACATAAACTATGGCGTGGAACAGGGGTAGGGAACCTATGGCTCTAGAGCCAGATGTGGCTCTTTTGATGACTGCATCTGGCTCTCGGATAAATCTGAGCCGACGTTGCTTAACACGATAAGTAATGAATAATTCCACTTTTAATCACAGTGTTAAAAATAATGTTAAAATTATGAAACATTCTCATGCATTTTTAATCCGTCCATCCGTTTTCTACCGCACCTGTTCAAGAAGTTGCGTTAATGGTAAGAAGTTATTTATTTATTATTGGTTAGTGTGGGGCTTGCCCTCCTGGGGGTTCTTCAGACCCCCAAGCACCGACATGAGAGCCTGTTTCAGGGTTACGATATTGTTTTATTTTTCAATAAATCCCTCAGTTGCTTTCCAGCAATTGTATTTCCAGTCTCTCCTCCTAGCTGCTGCTTATAACAGAGCGACAGGTGATTAGATAACAAGGCCCAGGTGGGCCCTCTACGCACCTGTCGCTGCAGGCCCGCAGGCCACGCCCCCTCCACGGTTAGCTCCAGAATAACAATGTTATTAGAAACAATAAGAGACCTGTTATACTCTAGAAATGTTGGTCTTACTCAAAAATGCATGTGTTTATCAATCAATCAATCAATGTTTATTTATATAGCCCCAAATCACAAATGTCTCAAAGGACTGCACAAATCATTACGACTACAACATCCTCGGAAGAACCCACAAAGTGTTTAGTTGTGTTCATTGTTAAAAAAAAAAGATACGGCTCTTACGGAAATATATTTTAAAATATTTGGCTTTTTGGCTCTCTCAGCCAAAAAGGTTCCCGACACCTGGCGTGGAACAAACACAAAACCGTGGCGAGAAATAAACACGACTTACGTGGCCAAGGCGTGAATCGAGCAACATGAACTGTGGCATCGCATGAAAACAAGCAAAGACGCCAGGCCGACTGACTGGCAAAGACAGACTTAAATGAGGGTCTTGATTAGCAGCAGGTGCGCTGTCCGAACACCAGAGGCAGGTGAAAATCATAAGTCGGCATGGTAACCAAACAAAACAAGGGAGCGCAAACAGGAACTAAAAGAGTCCAAAAACATGATCCAGACCACAGATCATGACACAATTAAGTATTTGTTGCTTAGAATATGTTCCCTATACTAAAGTGTGACCAAAAACACATAACTTTGTCATGAATTTGAAAGAAACTAAACATTTTATTTTTCACCAAAGAAGGGTTTGGTGAATGCGCATATGAACCTGGTGGGGGTCCGTACCTCCAACAAGGTCAAGAACCACTGGTTTAAAAGCTCTGAGTTCTTGTCTTCTTGTCCATCCTCAGGGACGTTGGCGGTCGGAAGCTCACGGTGGGAACCAGACTGGCCCACGACTTAAAAGAGTTCAGCGGCGAACTCTGCATGGAGGGTCTGCACTTCTGGAAGACGGCCTTCTCCGCCATGACACACCCGGCCCCGGCCTCCACCCCCGCCCTCACCCCACCTCCGGCCCTGCGGAGAGGGCCGGCATGTAAAGAACGGCCAGAGATCGAGTCCTCGGCCGGGGACCAGCAGGTCATCCTGCTCCCCTGCAAAACTGCGCCGAGGGCAGAAGACGTGCAGCTGTGGTTGGAAGCCAGGAGGCAGTACCAGACCCTGCAGAAGGGCATCAGACATGCAGATCTGCTGAAGAAGGAGAAAGTGTCCACGTCTGATGTTCCCAGCAACTCCACATCTCATGGAAAACTCAAGCGAACCCCAAGGAGAAGAAAGCAGGGGCTCTCGCTGGTCTTTTCTCCCACAAGGAGTCCAGGATCTGCATGTAGTCCAGCACCCCATGAAGGTTCCGTCCACCCGGACCAGGAGGACGGACATGAAGAGAACGACGCAAGCAGCTCTCCGGAGTCTCCAGAGCTGCCGACATGGCAGCGTCGTCCCAGCATCGGTGGTTTCGACCAAACCAGGCCGCTGTCCCCGCAACTTTCTGTCACCAGCCCCACCTTTCCCCACATCCAAGATGAGGACTTGATGGACTCCCCAAATCTTCACAGCACTCCTTTCGTAAAGAGGAGGCGCGAGGGTGTGGCGCCTGTATGCAGCACGCCCATCACCCGGGGTAGGCATCCTTCCGGAATGTTCCTGCTTTGTGTCGGCTGGTTCCTCAACTCTGCTCCCCTGGTCCCCCTGCAGATGATCCCGTGGCTCAGAGAATCCAGCAGAGGAGGAGGAGCCAAGCAGATCCCCTGAGAAGAGTCTTGCTGAACACACAGATGAAGGTAAAGCTCCAACAGGTGCAGAATAATACACAAACCCGTTTCCATATGAGTTGGGAAATTGTGTTCGATGTAAATATAAACAGAATACAATGATTTACAAATCATTTTCAACCCATATTCAGTTGAATATGCTACAAAGACAACAGATTTGATGTTCAAACTGATAAACATT
Source organism: Nerophis ophidion (assembly GCF_033978795.1). Taxonomy (NCBI): domain Eukaryota; kingdom Metazoa; phylum Chordata; class Actinopteri; order Syngnathiformes; family Syngnathidae; genus Nerophis; species Nerophis ophidion. The sequence continues at coordinate 6,397,696 of NC_084613.1, forward strand.
TAACTTTAGAGTTTGATGCCAGCGACACGTGACAAAGAAGTTGGGAAAGGTGGCAATGAATACTGATAAAGTTGAGGAATGCTCATCAAACACTTATTTGGAACACCCCACAGGTGTCCGGGCTAATTGGGAACAGGTGGGTGCCATGATTGGGTATAAAAGCAGCTTCCATGAAATGCTAAGTCATTCCCAAACAAGGATATGGTGAGGGTCACCACTTTGTAAGCAAATTGTCGAACAGTTTTAGAACAACATTTCTCAATGAGCTATTGCAAGGAATTTAGGGATTTTACCATCTACGGTCCGTAAAATCATCAAAAGGTTCAGAGAATCTGGAGAAATCACTGCACGTCAGCGATGATATTACGGACCTTTGATCCCTCAGGCGGTACCGCACCAAAAACCGACATCAGTGTGTAAAGGATATCACCACATGGGCTCAGGAACACTTCATAAAACCACTGTCAGTAACTACAGTTGGTCGCTACATCTGTAAGTGCAAGTTAAAACTCTACTATGCAAAGCCAAACCCATTTATCAACAACACCTAGGAACGCCGCTGGTTTCGCTCATCTAAGATGGACTGATGCAAAGTGGAAAAGTGTTCTGTGGTCTGACGAGTCCACATTTCAAATTATATTTGGAAACTGTGGACGTGGTGTCCTCCGGAACAAAGAGTAAAATAACCATCCGTATTGTTAAAGGCGCAAAGTTGAAAAGCCAGCATGTGTGATGGTATGGGGGTGTATTAGTGCCCAAGGCATGGGTAACTTACACATCTGTGAAGGCACCATTAATGCTGAAAGGTCCATACAGGTTTTGGAGCAACATATGTTGTCATCCAAGCAACGTTATCATGGACGACCCTGCTTATTTTAGCAAGACAATGCCAAGCCACATGTTACAACAGCGTGGTTTCATAGTAAAAGAGTGTGGGTACTTTCCTTGCCCGCCTGCAGTCCAGACCTGTCCCTCATGGAAAATGTGTGGCGCATTATGAAGCTTAAAATACGAGAGCGGACTGTTGAAGGACTGAAGCTCTACATAAAAAAAGAATGGGAAAGAATTCCACTTCCAAAGCTTCAACAATTAGTTTCCTCAGTTCCCAAATGTTTATTGAGTGTTGTTAAAAGAAAAGGTGATGTAACACAGTGGTGAACATGCCCTTTCCCAACTACTTTGGCACGCGTTGCAGCCATGAAATTCTAAGTTAATTATTATTTGAAAAAAAAAAAAAAACTTTATCAGTTTGAACATCAAATATGTTGTCTTTGTAGCATATTCAACTGAATATGGGTTGAAAAGGATTTGCAAATCATTGTATTCTGTTTATATTTACATCTAACACAATTTCCCAACTCATATGGAAACGGGGTTTGTACATTAGGCTTTTACAATATACCAGTACTAGTGTAGTATCGCAGTACTAATGAATTAAAAACGGTACTATACACCATTTATTTATTTTTTTTACGGGCATGCCGTGACATTGCTGGTTTTAGGAGCAGAGGAGCATGTTGGGCAGCGCACACACACAGAGTACTTACAAGCAGACACAGTGTGTATAGAGAAAAGGGAGAATGGACGCATATAATGCTGAAACACCCCCAGGGACAGCTGCTACTTCTAAATCACTAATCCTGGCCTCAATGGCGGCAAATAAAGTTTTTTACAAGTAACATTATCACTGGAGGACGAGGAATATCTAAACATGCTTCACTACACACCACAATGTAAACAAACGCCATGGGTGGATCTATACCTGACATCCACTGTAATGATACCAAGTACAATAGTGTATCTAGTTGATACTACTATGATTACATCGATATTTTTTATCATCACAAAATCTTTTTTCCTTTTTTTAGGATTCATGTATGTTTATAATGTCAGTAAATACGTCCCCGGACACATGAGGACCTTGAATATGATCAATGTACGATCCTGTAACTACTTGGTATCGACATGATCCATACCTAAATGTGCGGTATCGTCCAAAACTAATGTTAAGTATCAAAGAAGAGAAGAATAAGTGATTATTACATTTGAACAGAAGTGTAAATAAAACATGTTAAAACAGAAAACAACACGACACCTACCCTTTATATCAGTATTTCTTAACCATATTATTATTGGTTTATTAGGTATTATGTTTTATTGTATGATCCTGTAACTACTTTGTATCGGATCAATACCTAAATGTGTGGTATCATCCACAACTAATGTCAAGTATCAAAGAAGAGAAGAATAAGTGATTATTACATTTGAACAGAAGTGTAGATAAAACATGTTAAAACAGAAAATAAGCAGATATTAACAGTAAATGAAGTAGATGCATCAATATTTTTTACAGTTTGTCCCTCATAATGTGTAGAAAAAAATAGGTGTATAAATGACACAATATTTTACTGCATAGGTCAGCAGACTAATTAGGAGTCTTTGTTTGTTTACTTACTACTAAAAGACAAGTTGTCTAGTATGTTCAACATTTTATTTAAGGACTAAACGACAATAATAAACATATGTTTGTTACAATAATGACAATAATTACATTTGTTTGTGGTCCCCTTTATTTAGAAAAAGTATCAAAATAAATTTTGGTACCGGTGCCAAAATATTTAGGTCACTGTTGTTTATGTCAACCAACTCAAATGGTGGTCCATTGTACTTAATACCAAAATATTTCTTATTACTAATAAGTTTTTATTACTAATAAGTGCCTACTTAAACGGACGTTGACAAACATAGGTGAACACTTTTGTTCACATGAAATTTGAGACCTTAATTTCTGTGAAAAAATGTGTCCGTTTCTGTCAGAATAAACATTCCCATTGTAGTTTTACATATATAATAAACATTCCCATTGTAGTTTGACATATATAATAAACATTCCCATTGTAGTCCGACATATATAATAAACATTCTCATTGTAGTCTGACATATATAATAAACATTCCCATTGTAGTCTGACATATATAATAAACATTCCCATTGTAGTCTGACATATATAATAAACATTCCCATTGTAGTCTGACATATATAATAAACATTCTCATTGTAGTCAGACATATATAATAAACATTCCCATTGTAGTCTGACATATATAATAAACATTCCCATTGTAGTCTGACATATATAATAAACATTCCCATTGTAGTTTGACATATATAATAAACATTCCCATTGTAGTCTGACATATATAATAAACATTCCCATTGTAGTCTGACATATATAATAAACATTCCTATTGTAGTCCAACATATATAATAAACATTCTCATTGTAGTCAGACATATATAATAAACATTCTCATTGTAGTCAGACATATATAATAAACATTCCCATTGTAGTCTGACATATATAATAAACATTCCCATTGTAGTCTGACATATATAATAAACATTCCTATTGTAGTCCAACATACATAATAAACATTCCCATTGTAGTTTGACATATATAATAAACATTCCCATTGTAGTCTGACATATATAATAAACATTCCCATTGTAGTCTGACATATATAATAAACATTCCTATTGTAGTCCAACATACATAATAAACATTCCCATTGTAGTTTGACATATATAATAAACATTCCCATTGTAGTCCGACATATATAATAAACATTCCCATTGTAGTCAGACATATATAATAAACATTCCCATTGTAGTCTGACATACATAATAAACATTCCCATTGTAGTTTGACATATATAATAAACATTCCCATTGTAGTCCGACATATATAATAAACATTCCCATTGTAATCTGACATATATAATAAACATTCCCATTGTAGTCTGACATATATAATAAACATTCCCATTGTAGTCTGACATACATAATAAACATTCCCATTGTAGTTTGACATATATAATAAACATTCCCATTGTAGTCCGACATATATAATAAACATTCCCATTGTAATCTGACATATATAATAAACATTCTCATTGTAGTCAGACATATATAATAAACATTCCCATTGTAGTCTGACATATATAATAAACATTCCCATTGTAGTCTGACATACATAATAAACATTCCCATTGTAGTTTGACATATATAATAAACATTCTCATTGTAGTCAGACATATATAATAAACATTCCCATTGTAGTCTGACATATATAATAAACATTCCCATTGTAGTCTGACATATATAATAAACATTCCTATTGTAGTCCAACATATATAATAAACATTCTCATTGTAGTTTGACATATATAATAAATATTCTCATTGTAGTCAGACATATATAATAAACATTCCCATTGTAGTCCGACATATATAATAAACATTCCCATTGTAGTTTGACATATATAATAAATATTCTCATTGTAGTCAGACATATATAATAAACATTCCCATTGTAGTCTGACATATAATAAACATTCTCATTGTAGTCAGACATATATAATAAATATGCTCATTGTAGTCAGACATATATAATAAACATTCCCATTGTAGTCTGACATATAATAAACATTCTCATTGTAGTCAGACATATATAATAAACATTCCCATTGTAGTCTGACATATATAATAAACATTCCCATTGTAGTCTGACATATATAATAAACATTCCCATTGTAGTCTGACATACATAATAAACATTCCCATTGTAGTCTGACATATAATAAACATTCTCATTGTAGTCCGACATATATAATAAACATTCCCATTGTAGTCTGACATATATAATAAACATTCCCATTGTAGTCAGACATATATAATAAACATTCTCATTGTAGTCCGACATATACAGTGGGGCAAAAAAGTACTTAGTCAGCCAGCGATTGTGCAAGTTCTCCCACTTCAAAGGATGAAAGAGGTCTGTAATTTTCATCATAGGTACACTTCAACTGTGAGAGACAGAATATAAAAAAAAATCCAGGAATTCACATTGTAGGAATTTTAAATAATTTATTTGTAAATTACGGTGGAAAATAAGTATTTGGTCAAGAACAAAAATTCAACTCAATACTTTGGAATATAAGCTTTGTTGGCAATAACAGAGGTCAAACGATTACTATAGGTCTTTACCAGGTTTCACACACAGTAGCTGGTATTTTGGCCCATTCCTCTATGCAGATCTTCTCGAGAGGAGTGATGTTTTGGGGCTGTCGCCGAGCAACGCGGACTTTCAACTCCCTCCACAGATTTTCTATGAGGTCTGGAGACTGGCTAGGCCACTCCAGGACTTTCAAATGCTTCTAACGGAGCCACTCCTTTGTTGCCCGGGCTGTGTGTTTGGGATCATTGTCATGCTGGAAGACCCAGCCACGTTTCATCTTCAAAGCTCTCACTGATGGAAGGAGGTTTTGGCTCAAAATCTCACGATACATGGCCCCGTTCATTCTTTCCTCAACAAGGATCAATCGTCCTGTCCCCTTAGCAGAAAAACAGCCCCAAAGCATGATGTTTCCACCCCCATGCTTCACAGTAGGTATGGTGTTCTTGGGATGCAACTCAGTATTCTTCTTCCTCCAAAGACGACCAGTTGAGTTTTTACCAAAAAGTTGTATTTTGGTTTCATCTGACCACATGACATTCTCCCAATGGGAAGTGAAGTGAATTATATTTATATAGCGCTTTTTCTCAAGTGACTCAAAGCGCTTTACATAGTGAAACCCATTATCTAAGTTACATTCAAACCAGTGTGGGTGGCACTGGAAGCAGGTGGGTAAAGTGACACAACGGCAGTGACTAGGTTGGCAGAAGTGGGAATCGAACCTGCAACCCTCAAGTTGCTGGCACGGCCACTCTACCAACCGATCTTAACAGCCCTGCTGTATCTGTGTGGTCTTTGGCAAACTTCAGACGGGCCTAGACATGCACTGGCTTAAGCAGGGGGACACGTCTGGCACTGCAGGATTTGATTCCCTGTCGGCGTAGTGTGTTACTGACGGTAACCTTTGTTACTTTGGTCCCAGCTCTTTGCAGGTCATTCACCAGATCCCCCCCGTGTGGTTCTGGGATGTTTGCTCACCGTTCTCATGATCATTTTGACCCCACGGGATGAGATTTTGCGTGGAGCTCCAGATCGAGGGAGATTATCAGTGGTCTTGTATGTCTTCCATTTTCTGATAATTGCTCCCACAGTTGATTTTTTTCACACCAAGCTGCTTGTCTATTGTAGATTCACTTTACCCAGTCTGGTGCAGGTCTACAATTCTTTTCCTGGTGTCCTTCGACAGCTCTTTGGTCTTGGCCATAGTGGAGTTTGGAGTCTGACTGTTGGAGGCTGTGGACAGGTGTTTTTTATACAGATACTGAGTTCAAACAGGTGCCATTAATACAGGTAACGAGTGGAGGACAGAAGAGCTTCTTAAAGAAGAAGTTAAAGGTTTGTGAGAGCCAGAGATCTTCCTTGTTTGAAAGTGACCAAATACTTATTTTCCACAAAAAAATTCTTTAAAATTCCTACAATGTGAATTCCTGGATTTTTTTTCCCACATTCTGTCTCTCACAGTTGAAGTGTACCTATGATGAAAATGACAGACCTCTTTCATCCTTTGAAGTGGGAGAACTTGCACAATCGCTGGCTGACTAAAGTGTATAGAAGATATGAAAACAGAAGAATCAAAATGAATGATGTGATTGGCCAAAGTTCAAAGTCAATGTTGCCAGCAAGGACTAGTTTGGGTCATGCGGACCATCACTGAGCCTGGTGGACTTCAAGGAATTGACTGTGCTGCGTGTTTGTCCTCCACAGAACCATTTCGCTGCTTTAAATGTTCCGAAAAGAGACAATTCTCAGATCGAGGGTCCCAGCCTCCTCAACACTTACGGCTTCAAAGTCAGCATGCAGAACCTGCAGGATGCCAAAGCTCTGCATGAGGTGAGCTTTATCAGTATCAGTGGATGCTCCTAACACAGGGGTCTTGAAGAGTCTTACAGACAACAATTTAAATTTAAGGTCGTTGTCAGCATTTAGAGAATACAATTATTTGCAAATCATCTTCAACTTATATTCAATTGAATAGACTGAGAAACTTTATTTTTTTTGCAAATAGCTCATTTGGAATTTAATGGCTGCAATGTGTTTCAAAAAAGCTGGCACAAGTGGCAAAAAAGAGTGAGAATGTTTAGAAATGCTCATCAAAGACTTAATGTGGAACATGCCACAGGTGAACAGGCTAATTGGGTAACAGGTGGGTGCTATAAAAGCAGCTTCCATGAAATACGGGGTGAGGGTCACCACTTTGTCAACAAATGCCTGAGCAGATTGTTTGAGAACAACATTTCTCAAGCAGCTGTTGCAAAGAATTTAGGGATTTCACCATTTACGCTCCGTAATATCATCAAAAAGTTCAGAGAATGTGGAGAAATCACTGCACTTAAGCCATGATATTACGCACCTTCCATCCCTCAGGCGCTACTGCATCAAAAAGCCACAGCAGTGTGTAAAGGATATCACCACTATCAATAACCACAGTTGGTCGCTACATCTGTAAGTGCAAGTTAAGACTCGACTATGCAAAGCCGAAGCTATTTATTTGGGGGCGGCACGGCGTAGTGGGTAGAGCGGCCGTGCCAGAAACCTGAGGGTTGCAGGTTCGCTTCCCACCTACGGACATCAAAGTGGCTGCCGTTGTGTCCTTGGGCAGGACACTTCACCCTTTGCCCCCCGGTGCCGCTCGCACCAGTGAATGAATGATGAATGAATGATTGGTGGTGGCCGGAGGGGCCGTAGGCGCAAACTGGCAGCCACGCTTCCGTCAGTCTACCCCAGGGCAGCTGTGGCTACAGATGTAGTGAATGAATGATGGGTTCCCACTTCCCTGTGAGCGCTTTGAGTATCTAACAATAGAAAAGCGCGATATAAATCTAATCCATTATAATTATTATCATTATTATTATTTATCAACAACACCCAGAAAGGCTTCGCTGGGCCCGAGCTTATCTAAAGTGGACTGATGCAAAGTGGATAAGTGTTCTGTGGTCTGACGAGTCCACGTTTCACATTGTTTTTGGGAAACTGTGGACGTCGTATCCTCCAGACCAAAGAGGAAAAGAACTTTCCGGACTGTTCTAGGGTGAAAGTGTAAAAGTCAGCATGTGTGATGGTATGGGGGTGTATTAGCGGCCAAGGCATGGGTAACTTACACATCTGTGAAGGCACCATTAATGCTGAAAGGTCCATACAGGTTTTGGAGTGACATATGTTGTTATCATGGACGCCCCTGCTTATTTCAGCAAGACAATGCCAAGCCTGGTGTTACAACAGCGTGGCTTCATAGTAAAAGAGTGCCTGCCTGTAGTCCAGACATTGAAAATGTCAGAAAAATATGAAATATGAGGCGGGAGACTGTTGAACAACTTAAGCTGTACATCAAGCAAGAATGGGAAATGTGTCTCCTCAGTTCCCAAACCTTTACTGAGTGTTGTTAAAAGGAAAGGTCATGTAACACACTGGTAAAAATGCCTTTTTTGACATGTGTTGCTGCCATTATATTCTAAATTCATGATTATTTGCAAAAAGTGTGAAAATTATCTTGCAGTCAATTCAATTGAATATAAGTTGAAAAGGATTTGTTGTATCCTCTTTTTATTTAAGGTGACAACTTCACTGCTTTGTACTAAAGGTAACTAATACAGGTGTGTTCCTCTCCAGGTGCAGTACCTGACTCTAATGGGCATGGAGCTCCATGCGCGCAGTCGCCGTGACCTCCAGCCCGATCCCGAGTTTGACCCCATATGTGCCTTGTTTTACTGCCTGACTTCCGACGCTGCCTTGCCCGGCGTGGACACCCGCCAGGTGACGGGCGCCGTCGTGGTGCATGAAGACGGCGACGGTCGCGGCCGAGGTGAAGAAGACTTCCACGACCTCGTCTTTAGGCTGACCTTGTTTGTTCACTGCCGGCTGTCTGACACACTTAACAGGTCACAGAAGAACAGCGCCCCTGCTGGTCAGGTCCGGCATCTCTGGGCTGCTGGTGACATATGCTGCGGATGAGAAGATGCTGTTTCAGGAACTGGTGGCGATCATGAGAAAGTTGGTGGCTCAAGTACTTTCAGCTGTAATGTAGAAACACAGTGGGACATGTTGATGTCCATGACCCTCACTTTTCCTGACTCAGGTCCACTCAAGACAAATTAATGCTCTAATTAGCACATTTACTTTTAGCTTTTGCATGAGGAGAATGGCTGGTGATAGAAGATGACACTTTGTTAAAGGGGACTGCACTTTTTTGGGGGGGATGTTGCCTATCTTTCACAATCCATATCAAAAACAGATTTTTACTTTACTTACTTTACTTTACCTTACTACAGACCCTGTAGGAGCCGCTCTATTGTGCCTATAAAGTCCTTAAAAAACATCCAATACATCTTAATTAAGGTTTTATATACATGATATAAGTATATATATAATGTAGTAACATTTATAATACATGCATGATGTACATATATATGTAGTATCTAGTAACATTCATAAAAACATGTAATATATACATGATGTAAGTATAGATGTAGTATCTGCTAACATTCGTAATAACATGTAATACAAACATGATGAAAGTATATATGTAGCATCTGCTAACATTCATAATAACATGTGATGTACACATGATGTAAGTATATATGTAGTATCTAGTAACATTCAAAATAACATGTAATATATAAATGATGTAAGTATGTATGTCCGGTAGTAGCATTCATAATAACATGTAATATATACATTATGTAAGTACTGTATATATGTAGTATCTAGTAACATTCATAATATGTAATATATACATTATGTAAGTACTGTATATATGTAGTATCTAGTAACATTCATAATAACATGTAATATATAAATGATGCATTATATATGTCATGTAGTAGCATTCATAATAACATGGAATATATACATGATGTAATTATATATGTAGTATCTAGTAACATTCATAACAACATGTAATATATAAATGATGTAAGTATATATGTCATGTAGTAACATTCATAACATGTAATATATAAATGATGCAAGTATATATGTCATGTAGTAGCATTCATAATAACATGTAATAAATATATAATTTAAGTATATATGTAGTATCTAGTAACATTCAGAATAACATGTAATATATAAATGATGTAAGTATTTATGTCATGTGGTAATATTCATAATATGTAATATATACATGATGAAAGTATATATGTCATGTAGTAACATAAAATGTAATATATACATGATGTAAGTATATATGTAGTATCTACTACCATTCAGAATAACATGTAATATATACATGATGTAAGTATATATGTCATGTAGTAGCGTTCATAATAACATGTAATAAATACATGATGTAAGTATATATGTAGTATCTAGTAACATTCAGAATAACATGTAATATATAAATGATGTAAGTATATATGTCATGTAGTAATATTCATAATAACATGTAATATATACATGATGTAAGTATATATGTAGTATCTACTAACATTCATAATAACATGTAATATATACATGATGTAAGTATATATGTAGTATCTACTAACATTCATAATAACATGTAATATATACATGATGTAAGTATATATGTAGTATCTACTAACATTCATGATAACATGTAATATATACATGATGTAAGTATATATGTCATGTATTAGCATTCATAATAACATGTAGTATATACACGATGTAGGTATATAGGTAATATCTACTAACATTCATGATAACATGTAATAAATACATGATGTAAGTATATATGTAGTATCTACTAACATTCATAATAACATGTAATACATACATGATGTAAGGTGTGACCACCCCTGGAATAGACGGTCAGAATTTTCATAAAAATGACCCCTTTGGGTTCTGAAATTGTGCAACAACAACTAAAGTGGGCACTTGAGCTCAGAAAAAGAAGTTGGAGTGGAGTAGGTCTTGCTGAGTGCTGGACTTAAACAAGTTCCACTGTACTGTACAAAGTCATGTAGAACTGTTTCTATCCGAGGTTATATTGCTGTTTTTTTTCCCCTCAGATTTGACCCAGATATCCTGTTTGGGTACGAGGTGCAGATGCAGTCCTGGGGCTACCTTCTTCAGCGGGCAGCAGTGCTAGGAGTGGACCTCTGTCAGCAACTGTCCAGAGTCCCTGGTAATACTTTATTTACCTCGCAAATACGGACGACTCCATTTATTTTCTAACAGGCATGTCCTGACATTGCTGCTTTTACTAGCCGAGGAGCATGTTGGGCAGCGCACACACACCGAGTACTTCTAAGCAGACACAGGGTGTGGACAGAAAAGGGACAATGGACGCATTTTGGTGTAAAAAGTCAAGATAAAGGTGAAGTTTTAACACTGAAACACCCTCAGGAAGAGATGCTTCAAGTAAAGTACGTTTCATACAAGTAGTGTTATCACTGGAGGACGAGGAATAGCTAAACATGCTTCACTACACAATGTAGGAGGATAGAATGTAAACAAATGCCATGGCTGGATCTACACCTGAAACACCATCAGGAAGAGCTATTTTTTGTAAATCACTAATTTCGGTCTCCATGGTGACAAATAAAGCGATTTTCTTACAAGTAGCGTTATCACTGGAGGACGAGGAATAGCTAAACATGCTTCACTACACAATGTAGGAGGATACAATGTAAACAAATGCCATGGCTGGATCCACACCTGAAACACCATCAGGATGAGCTATTTTTTTCTAAATAACTAATTTCGGTCTCCATGGTGACAAATAAAGCGATTTTCTTACAAGTAGCGTTATCACTGGAGGACGAGGAATAGCTAAACATGCTTCACTACACAATGTAGGAGGATACAATGTAAACAAATGCCATGGCTGGATCTACACCTGAAACACCATCAGGAAGAGCTATTTTTTCTAAATCACTAATTTCGGTCTCCATGGTGCCAAATAAAGCAATTTTCTGACAAGTAGCGTTATCACTGGAGGACGAGGAATAGCTAAACATGCTTCACTACACAATATAGGAGGATAGAATGTAAACAAATGCCATGGCTGGATGTACACCCGAAACACCATCAGGAAGAGCTATTTTTTTCAAAATCACTAATTTCGGTCTCCATGCTGACAAATAAAGCGATTTTCTTACAAGTAGCGTTATCACTGGAGGACGAGGAATAGCTAAACATGCTTCACTACACAATGTAGGAGGATACAATGTAAACAAATGCCATGGCTGGATCCACACCTGAAACACCATCAGGATGAGCTATTTTTTTCTAAATAACTAATTTCGGTCTCCATGGTGACAAATAAAGCGATTTTCTTACAAGTAGCGTTATCACTGGAGGACGAGGAATAGCTAAACATGCTTCACTACACAATGTAGGAGGATACAATGTAAACAAATGCCATGGCTGGATCTACACCTGAAACACCATCAGGAAGAGCTATTTTTTCTAAATCACTAATTTCGGTCTCCATGGTGCCAAATAAAGCAATTTTCTGACAAGTAGCGTTATCACTGGAGGACGAGGAATAGCTAAACATGCTTCACTACACAATATAGGAGGATAGAATGTAAACAAATGCCATGGCTGGATGTACACCCGAAACACCATCAGGAAGAGCTATTTTTTTCAAAATCACTAATTTCGGTCTCCATGCTGACAAATAAAGCAATTTTCTTACAAGTAGCGTTATCACTGGAGGACGAGGAATAGCTAAACATGCTTCACTACACAATGTAGGAGGATACAATGGAAACAAATGCCATGGCTGGATCCACACCTGAAACACCATCAGGAAGAGCTATTTTTTCGAAATCACAAATTTTGGTCTCAATGCTGACAAATAAAGCAATTTTCTTACAAGTAGCGTTATCACTGGAGGACGAGGAATAGCTAAACATGCTTCACTACACAATGTAGGAGGATAAAATAGCTTACCGGTGTCACAATGTAAACAAATGCCATGGGTGGATCTACACCTGACATCCACTGTAATGATACCAAGCGCAAGAGTGTATCTAGTCGATACCACTATGATTACATGGATATTTTTTATCGTCGCAAAATATTTTCCTTTTTTTTAGAAATGTATATTATGTTTATAAAGTCAGTAAATATTTCCTCGGACACATGAATATGACCAATGTATGATCCTGTAACTACTTGGTATCGACATGATCCGTACCTAAATGTGTGGTATCATCCAAAACTAATGTCAAGTATCGAAGAAGAGAAGAATAAGTGATTATTACATTTGAACAGAAGTGTAGGTAGAACATAAGCCGATATTAACAGTAAATGAGCAAGTTTTATTAACATTGCGGATGGACGTTAGCCGCTAGCTAGCTAGCCTTGTCTCAAAGCAGCTCTTCCTGAGGGTGTTTCAGTGTTATAACTTCACCTTTATTTTGACTTTTTACACCAAAATGCGTCCATTCTCCCTTTTCTGTCTACACACTGTGTCTGCTTGGAAGTACTCAGTGTGTATGCGCTGCCAAACATGCTCCTCCGCTCCTAAAACCAGCAATGTCACGACAGGTACTTTTTAGAGGATGGTATAGTACTGCATATTAGTATACTACCGTACAACTCTAGTTCACATCATCCCCCAAATAAGGTGTGGGAGGATTTTGCTACATAGCGCACAGGCCCCGCCTCCTCCTCTCTGATTGGCTGTCCTTCGATGTCTCCTCAGGTGACTCCAGAGACAATCGCTTCACAGCCGACAGAGACGAGTACGGAGCGGACACCATGTCTGCCATCAACATCATCGGGCGGGTCGTCCTCAACTTGTGGAGAATCATGAAAACAGAGGTAGCGACATCTCTTATGTCCGTGCTGGAAATCTGTCATTTTTTGGTGTTATAACCCCTAATAATAGATTTTATTTGTAAAATAAAAAAAAAAGTATTTAGTCAGCCAGCGATTGTGCAAGTTCTCCCACTTAAAATGATGACAGAGTTCTGTAATGTTCATCATAGGTACACTTCAACTGTGAGAGACAGAATGTGGGGAAAAAAATCCAGGAATTCACATTGTAGGAATTTTAAAGAATTTATTTGTGGAAAATAAGTATTTGGTCAACCATTCAAAGGAGGTTTTGGCTCCAAATCTCACGATACATGGCCCCGTTCATTCTTTCCTTAACACGGATCAATCGTCTTGTCCCCTTAGCGGAAAAACAGCCCCAAAGCATGATGTTTCCACCCCCATGCTTCACAGTAGGTATGGTGTTCTTGGGATGCAACTCAGTATTCTTCTTCCTCCAAACACGACCAGTTGAGTTTATACCAAAAAAGTTCTATTTTGGTTTCATCTGACCACATGACATTCTCCCAATGGGAAGTGAAGTGAATTATATTTATATAGCGCTTTTTCTCAAGTGACTCAATGCGCTTTACATAGTGAAACCCATTATCTAAGTTACATTCAAACCAGTGTGGGTGGCACTGGAAGCAGGTGGGTAAAGTGACACAACGGCAGTGACTAGGTTGGCAGAAGTGGGAATCGAACCTGCAACCCTCAAGTTGCTGGCACGGCCACTCTACCAACCGATCTTAACAGCCCTGCTGTATCTGTGTGGTCTTTGGCAAACTTCAGACGGGCCTAGACATGCACTGGCTTATGCAGGGGGACACGTCTGGCACTGCAGGATTTGATTCCCTGTCGGCGTAGTGTGTTACTGACGGTAACCTTTGTTACTTTGGTCCCAGCTCTTTGCAGGTCATTCACCAGATCCCCCCCGTGTGGTTCTGGGATGTTTGCTCACCGTTCTCATGATCATTTTGACCCCACGGGATGAGATCTTGCGTGGAGCCCCAGATCGAGGGAGATTATCAGTGACTTGTATGTCTTCCATTTTCTAAAAATTGCTCCCACCGTTGATTTTTTCACACCAAGCTGCACACATGACATTCTCCCAATCTTCTGCTGTATCATCCATGTATCCATTTTGGTCACCGAGGTAAAACAGCCGCCATTTTCATTTTCACATTACAAACACCGGGTCTCAGCTTTGTTATTTTCCGTTTTTTCGACTATTTTTTTGGAACCTTGGAGACATCATGCCTCGTCGGTGTGTTGTCGGAGGTTGTAACAACACTAACAGGGAGGGATTCAAGTTGCACCACTGGCAAGAACCAGACCCCCATTGAATGTACCAAAGTGTCTTCACATTTGACCGGCGATGCTAAGACAGACATGGCACAGAGATGTATGGATAACCTGCAGATGCATTTGCAACGATTAAGTCAACGAAATCGCAAAGGTGAGTTTTGTTGATGTTGACTTATGTGCTAATCAGACATATTTGGTCGCAGCATGACTGCCAGCTAATCGATGCTAACATGCTATTTACGCTAGCTGTATGTACATTTGAAACTAGATACCCACATTTAATGCGAAACAAACACTTACCAATCGACGGATTTAAGTTGCTCCAGTGTCGCAAGATGCGAAAGTCCCGATATTTTGGTCCGCACATTTTACCGGCGATGCTATTTAGGTAGCCATGCTATGGGCCACTTCATTAGGTATACCCGCGCTATGGCCGAATAGCGTCAATAGCTTCTTCAATTTCGTTTTCGCCATCTGCCTCCATACTCCGACCATCCGTTTCAATGCATGCGTAATCTGTCGAATCGCTTAAGCCGCTGAAATTCGAGTCTGAATCCGAGCTAATGTCGCTATATCTTGCTGTTCTATTCGCATTGTTTGTTTACATTGGCAGCACTGTATGACGTCACAGGGAAATGGATAGTGGTTTCGCAAATAGCGAAAATCAAGCACTTTAAAGCTTTTTTTAGGGATATTCTGGGAGATGTAAACTTTTGCAAGATACTTCGAAAAATAAAACAAGCCACTGGAAACTGATTTTTATTGTTTTTAACTCTTTTGAAATTGTGATAATGTAAGCGTCAATATATACCTTGATGGTGCAGAAAAAAGACCATATATTTTTTTAACCGATTTCCCAACTCTAAAAGGGGGAATTTTGGCGAATTAAACGCCTTTCTGTTTATCGCTCTGGAGGCGATGACGTCAGAATGTGACGTCGCCGAGGTAACACAGCCGCCATTTTCATTTTCAACACATTGTAAACATTGGGTCTCAGCTCTGTTATTTTCCGTTTTTTCGACTATTTTTTTGGAACCTTGGAGACATCATGCCTCGTCGGTGTGTTGTCGGAGGGTGTAACAACACTAACAGGGAGGGATTCAAGTTGCACCACTGGCCCTAAGATGCGAAAGTGTCTGCCGCCAGACCCCCATTGAATGTATCAGAGTGTCTCCACAGTTTACCGGCGATGCTAAAGCAGACATGGCACAGAGATGTATGGATAACCTGCAGATGCATTTGCAACAATAAAGTCAACGAAATCACAAAGGTGACTTTTGTTGATGTTGTTGACTAATGTGCTAATCAGACATATTTGGTCGCGGCGTGACTGCCAGTTAATCGATGCTAGCATGCTACGCTAATCGACGCTAACATGCTATTTACCGGCGGTGCTAAAGCAGACATGGCACATAGATGTATGGATAACCTGCAGATGCATTTGTAACGATAAAGTCACAGTAATCACAAAGGTGAGTTTTTTTTATGTTGACTGCCAGCTAATCGATGCTAACATGCTACGCTAATCGACGCTAACATGCTATTTACCGGCGGTGCTAAAGCAGACATGGCACAGAGATGTATGGATAACCTGCAGATGCATTTGCAACTATATTAAGTTTCCTTCCACCCACATTTAATGCGAAACAAACACTTACCAATCGACGGATTTAAGTTGCTCCAGTGTTAAAAGATGCGAAAGTCCTGATTGTTTGGTCCACACATTTTACCGGCGATGCTAACGCAGCTATTCGGCCATGCTATGGCTATGAATACTCTCAATAGCTTCATTTTCTTCTTCAATACTTTCATACTCCAACCATCTGTTTCAATACATGCGTAATCTGTTGAATCGCTTAAGCCGCTGAAATCCGAGTTTGAATCCGAGCTAATGTCGCTATATCTTGCTGCATTGTTTACATTGGCAGCACTGTGTGACGTCACAGGGAAATGGATAGTGGCATCGCAAATAGCGAAAATCAATCACTTTAAAGCTTTATTTAGGGATATTCCGAGACCGGTAAAATTAAAAAAAAATCTTCAGAAAATACAACAAGCCACTGGGAACTGATTTTTATTGTTTTTAACCCTTTTGAAATTGTGATAATGTTCCCCTTTAAAAAGCGTTGTTATAAATAAGTGCACTTTTTGTACACAACAATAGTTTAAAACATATAAAGTGCACTTTTCTGCATGTCACTATGATGACATATAAAAGCAACACTAAAATAAAGTGCACTTTTTGTACATAACGACACTACAATAGTTTCAAACATACAAAGCGCACTTTAGTGCATGATGTCACACAAGATATTTCAATAAAAATGAGCTGCATAAAAGGAAATCCAATAGTGCTATGTAGTAGTTTACTATGGATGTTGTTGACTTTTTATTCATACGGTGTTGATCTGGAAATGGTTGCTTGGGCATTTTGTTTGTTGTGGCACCGGCCAGAGATGTTGACATGTGGAGTTTCAAGCACTCTTTATTCTCTAGCGGGTGACTTTTCGAATGGCGCTAGACATTAGCAGTGCTACTACTTTTTGTAACAACGCTTTTGCCGCATATTTGTAAATCTTCCCGCTTAAAGTCAAACCACCGCCACCTGCTGTTTTTTTCTGCGGTTCAGCTCGGTCGGTAGAGCGGCCGTGCCGGCAACTTGAGGGTTGCGGGTTCGATTCCCGCATCCGCCATCCTAGTCACTGCCGCTGTGTCCTTGGGCAAGGCACTTTACCCGCCTGCTCCCAGTGCCACCCGCACTGGTTTGAATGTAACTTAGATATTGGGTTTCACTATGTAAAGCGCTTTGAGTCACTTGAGAAAAATCGCTATATAAATATAATTCACTTCACTTCACATTGGGAGAATGTCATGTGGTCAGATGAAACCAAAATACAACTTTTTGGTATAAACTCAACTCGTCGTGTTTGGAGGAAGAAGAATACTGAGTTGCATCCCAAGAACACCATACCTACTGTGAAGCATGGGGGTGGAAACATCATGCTTTGGGGCTGTTTTTCAGCTAAGGGGACAGCACGATTGATCCGTGTTAAGGAAAGAATGAACGGGGCCATGTATCGTAAGATTTTGAGCCAAAACCTCCTTCCATCAGTGAGCGCTTTGAAGATGAAACGTAGCTGGGGTCTTCCAGCATGACAATGATCCCAAACACACCGCCCGGGCAACGGTGTGTCCTTGGGCAAGGCACTTTACCAACCTGCTCCCAGTGCCACCCACACTGGTTTAAATGTAACTTAGATATTGGCTTTCAATCAATCAATCAATCAATCAATGTTTATTTATATAGCCCCAAATCACAAATGTCTCAAAGGACTGCACAAATCATTACGACTACAACATCCTCGGAAGAACCCACAAAAGGGCAAGGAAAACTCACACCCAGTGGGCAGGGAGAATTCACATTCAGTGGGACGCCAGTGACAATGCTGACTATGAGAAACCTTGGAGAGGAGCTCAGATGTGGGCAACCCCCCCCCCTCTAGGGGACCGAAAGCAATGGATGTCGAGCGGGTCTAACATGATACTGTGAAAGTTCAATCCATAGTGGCTCCAAGACAGCAGTGAGAGTCCCGTCCACAGGAAACCATCTCAAGCGGATCAGCAGCGTAGAGATGTCCCCAACCGATACAGGCGAGCGGTCCATCCTGGGTCCCGACGAGCGGTCCATCCTGGGTCTCGACTCTGGACAGTCAGTACTTCATCCATGGTCATCGGACCGGACCCCCTCCACAAGGGAGGGGGGGGACATAGGAGAAAGAAAAGAAGCGGCAGATCAACTGGTCTAAAAAGGAGGTCTATTTAAAGGCTAGAGTATACAGATGAGACTTAAATGCTTCTACTGAGGTAGCATCTCGAACTGTTCACTATGTAAAGCGCTTTGAGTCACTAGAGAAAAAGCGCTATATAAATATAATTCACTTCGCATAAGTGTCTCAAGGACAGGAAGTGATCAGTATTTGCTGAAAAGGTGCAGAAATAAGCAGGGCTCCAATTGTGACGATGGTTTACTTTAGTGAATTAGTGAATTATATTTATATAGCGCTTTTCTCAAGTGACTCAAAGCGCTTTACATAGTGACACCCAATATCTAATTTACATTTAAACCAGTGTGGGTGGCACTGGGAGCAGGTGGGTAAAGTGTCTTGCCCAAGGACACAACGGCAGTAACTAGGATGGCACAAGCGGGAATCGAACCTGCAACCCTCAAGTTGCTGGCACGGCCACTCTACCAACCGAGCTATGCCTTTAAAAAAAAAAAAAAAGTCCAGTTCCAGGGTGAATTTCCATTCAAGTCTTGTTTTTTCCTTCCTCCCAGGTGACAATCAACATCTACACTTTTGAGAACGTGGCCTTCCATGTGCTGCACCAGCGCTTCCCCCACTACACCCCCCGCACACTCTCCGACTGGTTCGACCACCACACTGACCTCTACAGGTGTGTATCAGCATGTTGCGATGAGACTAGGGATGCACCGATTAATCGGTAACCGAATATATTCGGCCGAATATGGCAAAAAAAAAGCCACATTCGGCCTTCGGTGGAATGAGTTGAAAAACAAGGCCGAATTGTGGCGTGTGACCCAATTTTTTGACGCAATCAACCAACGTGCGGCGACGTTGGGATATGTTGTGTACCTGTATAAGTGTATGAGGTTACAAGCACACACTTTTTTTTATTTTTTATTAAATCAACACAAAAACACACAAAATACACTTTGCATCAGTGCATCAACCCCCCCAAAGAAAACCCCTCCCTCCCCCATTCACACCCAGCCACACCCACTCACACAAAAAAAGGGTTATTTCTTTCTGCTACCAAAATGCTGGTTCCCACAACATATATAACACAGTCTGCAAGGGACACAGTCCCTGAAACACACATGATTGTGTGTGTCGCCGGTCCACTAACACTATCATTAATTACTATTTTTTATGTAATTGTTTTATATGATTTTACTTTCTTTTTTATCCCCAAAAAATGTCATTGTTTTCCTTTTTTTTTAATCTCATTTTATTTTATTAAAAAAAAATTAAAAAAAATAACCTTATCTTCATCAGACCAGGTTGTTAATGGAATTAGACTTGTCTAAAAGGTTTTTAAAACCAGGTCCAGTCCAGACAATGTCAAAGTGGGCCTCAGCAACACACACCCTCATCCATGTGCAACAACAAAAATTAGGGAAACAACAGATTGCATATAAGTTATAAACAAAATTACATTTTCATAAAAAGCATTTGTGTATAGTCCATATTATGTCCAAGTCAGATTCAACACACACATTCATTTTGTACACTCAAAAAAAGGGAACACAACAACAGACAGCATATATGTTGCTGTTGTTACATATCTATAAACATCAATCAATGTTTATTTATATAGCCCCAAATCACAAATGTCTCAAAGGACTGCACAAATCATTACGACTACAACATCCTCGGAAGAACCCACAAAAGGGCAAGGAAAACTCACACCCAGTGGGCAGGGAGAATTCACATTCAGTGGGACGCCAGCGACAATGCTGACTATGAGAAACCTTGGAGAGGACCTCAGATGTGGGCAACCCCCCCCCTCTAGGGGACCGAAAGCAATGGATGTCGAGCGGGTCCAACATGATACTGTGAAAGTTCAATCCATAGTGGCTCCAAGACAGCAGTGAGAGTCCCGTCCACAGGAAACCATCTCAAGCGGATCAGCAGCGTAGAGATGTCCCCAACCGATACAGGCGAGCGGTCCATCCTGGGTCCCGACGAGCGGTCCATCCTGGGTCTCGACTCTGGACAGTCAGTACTTCATCCATGGTCATCGGACCGGACCCCCTCCACAAGGGAGGGGGGGACATAGGAGAAAGAAAAGAAGCGGCAGATCAACTGGTCTAAAAAGGAGGTCTATTTAAAGGCTAGAGTATACAAATGAGTTTTAAGATGAGACTTAAATGCTTCTACTGAGGTAGCATCTCGAACTGTTACCGGGAGGGCATTCCAGAGTACTGGAGCCCGAACGGAAAACGCTCTATAGCCCGCAGACTTTTTTTGAGCTCTAGGAATCACTAATAAGCCGGAGTCTTTTGAACGCAGATTTCTTGCCGGGACATATGGTACAATACAATCGGCAAGATAGGCTGGAGCTAGACCGTGTAGTATTTTATACGTAAGTAGTAAAACCTTAAAGTCACATCTTAAGTGCACAGGAAGCCAGTACAGGCGTAATGTGATCAAACTTTCTTGTTCTTGTCAAAAGTCTAGCAGCCGCATTTTGTACATTATTACATTTTCATAATAAGCCTTTAAGGATTTCCCATCTTTTTTCATCTTTTTTGGCATCATTATCGTTGTCAATCATGTATCTTTCTAAAGTTAAAAAATACTGAATAAATGTTTTAAAGAAAGTAATACTAAGTGAATATCTATTTTTGGCCTTAAAAATAAACCTTTTACCAAGTACTATAATTAAATTAACTAAGTCATGCTTGTCAATAAACTCTCCTAAAATAACAGAAACTATATCAAGCTTCATAAACAAACCAATCCTTGAACACGTTTTTTCAACTTCCACCCAAAAGGAAGACAACAATATGACAATACCAAAACAAATGCAGGGTGGATTCAGATTCCTGACAGCAAAAGCGGCAATCATCTGACTCAGTTTTGTTGATGTTGACTGCCAGCTAATCGATGCTAACATGCTACGCTAATCGACGCTAACATGCTATTTACCGGCGGTGCTAAAGCAGACATGGCACAGAGATGTATGGATAACCTGCAGATGCATTTGCAACTATATTACGTTTCCTTCCACCCACATTTAATGCGAAACAAACACTTACCAATCGACGGATTTAAGTTGCTCCAGTGTCACAAGATGCCAAAGTCCTGATCGTTTTACCGGCGATGCTAACGCAGCTATTCGGCCATGCTATGGCTATGAATTCGCTCAGTTTCTTCTTCAATACTTTCATACTCCAACCATCTGTTTCAACACATGCGTAATCTGTTGAGTCGCTGAAATCCGAGTCTGAATCCGAGCTAATGTCGCTATATCTTGCTGTGGTATTCCCATTGTTTGTTTACATTGGCAGCACTGTGTGACGTCACAGGGAAATGGATAGTGGCATCGCAAATAGCGAAAATCAAGCACTTTAAAGCTTTATTTAGGGATATTCCGAGACCGGTAAAATTAAAAAAAAAACTTCAGAAAATACAACAAGCCACTGGGAACTGATTTTTATTGTTTTTAACCCTTTTGAAATTGTGATAATGTTCCCCTTTAAAAAGCGTTGTTATAAATAAGTGCACTTTTTGTACACAACAATAGTTTAAAACATATAAAGTGCACTTTTCTGCATGTCACTAAGATAACATATAAAAGCAACACTAAAATAAAGTGCACTTTTTGTACATAACGACACTACAATAGTTTCAAACATACAGTCATATTCCATAGTTTTAACATTTTCCCCGTTGGTAAGAAGTTATAAATAATTTTAATTTGAAAATAACGGTTTTGCACATCGATAGTAGTTTTGTAGATTAGTTTGAATATGGTATCCCACGGCAACGGGCAGTCAAAAAAGTCCTCCCATTTTCCATATGTGTTGTATGGGACAGCCTTCAAAGATTTCTTTATTAAATAAAAATGATATGTTTTTTTTATTAATTTTAGTTCCTTTTTGCCAACTAGAATTTCTTATTAGAGGTTTACAAACTAGTAATTTAGTAGTTCCATAATTAATTATTTGTTTCCATCTTTTCCTAATTACTCCAAGCACACACTTAATTGAGATTTAGTGGGGCCTCTGTTTACATTATTAGCCTGTTGTGTAGGCTACCTGTATAAGTGTATGAGGTTACAAGCACACACTTAATTGAGATTTACTTGAGCCTTCTGTTTACATTATTAGCATATCTACTGTGGCTAAGCAGACTTTTGCCAAAAGTGGAAGAGAGGGAGAGAGAGAGAAAGAGCAAGAGTGCAGAGGTAAAGCAGAAAGAGAGACAGGGTTTCGGAGTAAGGGAGGGAGGATGGAATAGTGGTTCTCAACCTTTTTTTCAGTGATGTACCCCCTGTGAACATTTTTTTTTAATTCAAGTACCCCCTAATCAGAGCAAAGCATTTTTGGTTGGAAAAAAAGACATAAAGAAGAAATAGCTAAGAGTGCCAGGATCAATCAATCAATCAATGTTAACTTATATAGCCCTAAATCACTAGTGTCTCAAAGGGCTGCACAAACCACCACGACATCCTCGGTAGGCCCACATAAGGGCAAGGAAAACTCACACCCAGTGGGACGTCGGTGACAATGATGACTATGAGAAACCTTGGAGAGGAGGAAAGCAATGGATGTCGAGCGGGTCTAACATGATACTGTGAAAGTTCAATCCACAATGGATCCAACACAGTCGCGAGAGTCCAGTCCAAAGCGGATCCAACTCAGCAGCGAGAGTCCCGTTCACAGCGGAGCCAGCAGGAAACCATCCCAAGCGGAGGCGGATCAGCAGCGCAGAGATGTCGAGGCGGACCAGCAGCGCAGAGATGTCCCCAGCCGATACACAGGCAAGCAGTACATGGCCACCGGATCGGACCGGACCCCCTCCACAGGGGAGGGGGGGACATAGAAGAAAAAGAAAAGAAACAGCAGATCAACTGGTCTAAAAAGGGAGTCTATTTAAAGGCTAGAGTATACAAATGAGTTTTAAGGTGAGACTTAAATGCTTCTACTGAGGTAGCATCTCGAACTGTTACCGGGAGGGCATTCCAGAGTACTGGAGCCCGAACGGAAAACGCTCTATAGCCCGCAGACTTTTTTTGGGCTTTGGGAATCACTAACAAGCCGGAGTCCTTTGAACGCAGATTTCTTGCCGGGACATATGGTACAATACAATCGGCAAGATAGGATGGAGCTAGACCGTGTAGTATTTTATACGTAAGTAGTAAAACCTTAAAGTCACATCTTAAGTGCACAGGAAGCCAGTACAGGCGTAATGTGATCAAACTTTCTTGTTCTTGTCAAAAGTCTAGCAGCCGCATTTTGTACCAACTGTAATCTTTTAATGCTAGACATGGGGAGACCCGAAAATAATACGTTACAGTAGTCGAGGCGAGACGTAACAAACGCATGGATAATGATCTCAGCGTCTTTAGTGGACAGAATGGAGCGAATTTTAGCGATATTACGGAGATGAAAGAAGGCCGTTTTAGTAACGCTTTTAATGTGTGCCTCAAAGGAGAGAGTTGGGTCGAAGATAATACCCAGATTCTTTACCGTGTCGCCTTGTTTAATTGTTTGGTTGTCAAATGTTAGAGTTGTATTATTAAATAGAGTTCGGTGTCTAGCAGGACCGATAATCAGCATTTCCGTTTTTTTGGCGTTGAGTTGCAAAAAGTTAGCGGACATCCATTGTTTAATTTCATTAAGACACGCCTCCAGCTGACTACAATCCGGCGTGTTGGTCAGCTTTAGATTTACTTGAGCCTTCTGTTTACATTATTAGCATATCTACTGTGGCTAAGCAGACTTTTGCCAAAAGTGGAAGAGAGGGAGAGAGAGAGAAAGAGCAGGAGTGCAGAGGTAAAGCAGAAAGAGAGACAGGGTTTCGGAGTAAGGGAGGGAGGATGGAATAGTGGTTCTCAACCTTTTTTTCAGTGATGTACCCCCTGTGAACATTTTTTTTAATTCAAGTACCCCCTAATTTAATTCTTCATTTTAGCTTCTGTTTTTTCCACGAAGAATATTTGTGAAATATATCTTCAAACTTATTATGATTAAAATTCAAAAAAATTATTCTGGCAACTCTTGAAAATCTTTAGAATCAAATTTAATCTTATTTCAAAGTCTTTTGAATTTTTTTTTTAATTTTTGTTCTGGAAAATCTAGAAGAAATAATGGTTTGTCATTGTTAGAAATATAGCTTGGTCCAATTTGTTATATATTCTAAAAAAATGCAGATTGGATTTTAACCTATTTAAAACATGTCATCAAAATTCTAAAATTAATCTTAATCAGGAAAAATCACTAATAATTTCCATAAATTATTTTTTTAATCTTTTCAAAAAGATTCAAATTAGCCAGTTTTCCCTTCATTTTTTGTTAGAATTTTTAATTTTAAAGAGTCGAAATTGAAGACAAACTGTTTCAAAATTAAATTTTCATTTTTTTCCTGTTTTCTCCTCTTTTATACCGTTCAAATAAGTGTTTCTTTTAATCATTTATTCTCGACACTTCACCCTTGCTCCTGATGGGTGCTGGTTGGCGCCTTGCATGGCAGCTCTCTCCATCAGTGTGTGAATGTGTGTGTGAATGGGTAAATGTGGAAGTAGTGTCAAAGCGCTTTGAGTACCTTGAAGGTAGAAAAGCGCTATACAAGTACAACCCATTTATTTATTTATTATTTATTTAATCAGAGCAAAGCATTTTTGGTTGGAAAAAAAGACAAAGAAGAAATAGCTAAGAGTGCCAGGATGACATAAATGTGTGCTTGAAGCCTTATTTAAAGAGAAAAACAGCTCAATACACAAAAATAAGTAAGATCTTGGATGAAATTGGCAATAAAACAAGATCATGTTGAAAGGATAGAATAGAAATTAGATGTCAATAATGAAATGTGCCAATAACAGATACATGTATTATTTATTACTGTTTTTTAGTTATTCATTTCATTTTACTTTTGTAGCTGTATGTAAAATGGTACCACTGAAGTGGCAGCTCTGTGTCAAAATTTGTGTTTTTAAATGTTTCCCACTTGTTTTCATTCGGTTTAAACCCCCGAGACTCCAAAAGGGACGGCGTGGCGCAGTGGGAGAGTGGCCGTGCGCAACCCGAGGGTCACTGGTTCAAATCCCACCTAGAACCAACCTCGTCACGTCCGTTGTGTCCTGAGCAAGACACTTCACCCTTGCTCCTGATGGGTGCTGGTTGGCGCCTTGCATGGCAGCTCCCTCCATCTGTGTGTGAATGTGTGTGCGAATGGGTAAATGTGGAAGTAGTGATTGATTGATTGATACTTTTATTAGTAGATAGCACTGTACAGTACATATTCCGTACAATTGACCACTATATGGTAACACCCGAATAAGTTTTTCAACTTGTTTAAGTCGGGGTCCACGTTAATCAATTCATGGTAGTGTCAAAGCACTTTGAGTACCTTGAAGGTAGAAAAGCGCTATACAAGTACAACCCATTTAACCCATTTATAAGGGATCTTCCAGAATTATCCTAGTAAATGTGTCTAATTACATCTGAAACGCTCACACCTGTCGGTTGTCGTCTGGAGCCGTCGCGTTTTCTTTTTTTTTTGGTTTTTAGTGCCTCACTCTAACTTTCCTCGTCCACGAATCTTTCATCCTCGCTCAAATTAATGGTGAAATCGTCTCTTTCTCGGTCCGAATAGCTCTTGCTGCTGGAGGCTACGATTATAAACAATGTGAGGATGTGAGGAGCTCCACAACCCGTGACGTCTGCTACTTCCGGTACAGGCAAGGCTTTTTTTATTAGCGACCAAAAGTTAGGAAGAGTGGGAGAGTGGCCGTGCGCAACCCGAGGGTCACTGGTTCAAATCCCCACCTAGAACCAACCACGTCACGTCCGTTGTGTCCTGAGCAAGACACTTCACCCTTGCTCCTGATGGGTGCTGGTTAGCGCCTCGCATGGCAGCTCCCTCCATCAGTGTGTGAATGTGTGTGCGAATGGGTAAATGTGGAAGTAGTGTCAAAGCGCTTTGAGTACCTTGAAGGTAGAAAAGCGCTATACAAGTACAACCCATTTATTTATTTACAAGGACAATAATTCATTTGTTGTGGGTTTATCCACTTTAATGCACTTTATTATTTTTTTTGGGAATGCATGTTTTGTTTGAAGGCCTGATATAAATGAAAAGCAAAGGCTACTGGAATATTAAAAAAAAATGTCAGTATTCAATAAAAAATTACTTTATTTGAAAAACATGTCTAAATATTTATTCTAGGCTATTTTGATAGATAGATAGATAGATAGTACTTTATTGATTCCTTCAGGAGCGTTCCTTCAGGAAAATTAAAATTCCAGCAGCAGTGTACAGAGTTGAGATCAATTTAAAGAAAAAAGTAAAAAGTAAATAATGGGGGTTTAAAAGGAAACAAAATAGAGAAATATTACAAAAAGAATAAAAACAATGGGAGTAACAATATAACAGTAAAATATTGCATCCCCTGTCATCCTAGTACCCCCCCCGTCCCCCGTCCCAGAGAGGAGTTGTACAAGAGTTGTTTATGCAATATAAAAAAAATTTGAAAAACTGCATCCATTATTCGGTATTCGGCCTTCGGCCAAGCGTTTAACCTTCCTCTTGTGTTAGCTTTCTGTTACCATCTCTTATGTTAACGGGTCGGTTTTGACCCATGTCTTAAATCAGCTGTAAAATACACTAAAAACAATTATCTATCATCCAATTTGTTTCTCATCTCTTGGTTACCTTGTTAGGCTTCCTTATCCATGAAAATATTGGTTTTAATATTTTTGGTTTGGGCCATTGGGCCTTTTTTTTTGTCAGTATACCCCTCGATTTCAATTCTTAAAAATGGTAAAACAAACCTCAAGAGAATCAATTGAATAAAAAAAAAGGTTGTTGTGTTACCTAACTATTACTAAAGGGTGTTAGAACACATCTCTTAAATAAATGTGTTTTGTTTATTTTTTCATTTTAAGAATTTCAACTATAGTAACATCTATGGTGTTACGGGTCAATTTCGACCCATATATATTTACTTCAAGAAAAAGGCTAAAAAGTATTTTTTTCAGCAAAAGAAATCCAACATCAACCAATTAAGTGAATGGAACCAAGAGAAATAGATTACTAGTTCCAAAACTAATAAAAAAACAAAATCAGAGTGGCAAAAAGTGACACTTTTAGTGTCCGTCTTTTGTTTGTTTTTGTACAGGATAACAAGGTAAAATGAGAATCCACTAAAGCTCACATGATTGGGAGAGGAGCTGGCTGTCAGTGTGTTCAGTTTTGGCTCTTATCATTGCTTTATCATCTTATTTTTTATAACCGGGTCGAAACCGACCCTAACAACACCAAGGGCATAATTTCTACCAGAGCATTTTATAATTAAGTGAAAAAAATTAAAATGTTTTAATTTGTTGACAAAGAGGTCCCTGACAAAGTCAAAAAGCTTTGATGCAAAAAAATAAATGTATGTGGTGTTTTTATGCATTTAAAAACTAAAACGGGTCGGTGCCGACCCTAACAAGACGAAGGTTAAGTTTTATTCGGCTTCGGCCACAAATTTGCATTTCGGTGCATCCCTAGTTGAGACACAGGTGCGCATTATTTAACACACTTTTCACGCATTGCAATCAGAAAGGACGCACATTTCTGGAAGTCTGCAGAAGATTTTTTTTTTTTTTTTTTTTTTACCGACCTTGCCTTCTCCGGTTCAAAACTCCGGTTTGCTTGTTTTTTTTTTTCAATCGATTATCGCTTTCCGCCGGTGTTTTGTTGCGTTTATATTTGCCGGTGATTTCCTTGGCGGGAGCGCGCTAAACCTGCATTGTGGTTGTTGAAAAGTGGTTGTTGAAAAGTGGTTGTTGAAAAGTGGTTGTTGAAAAGTGGTTGTTGAAAAGTGGTTGTTGAAAAGTGGTTGTTTGGGTAGATATTTGCTCTGAAAAAAGTGTATTTCACCAAGTAAACAGTACAGTAGGTACTTGATGTTGATATATGTAATGTTCATGAGGGTATTCTAGTCAAAAATGCTCTGTGCTAATATCAAAATATTACTAGAAATCTTTTTTTGGCAGCAGAAAAGTGGTTGTTTGGGTAGATATTTGCTCTGAAAAAAGGGTATTTCACCAAGTAAACAGTACAGTAGGTACTTGATGTTGATATATGTAATGTTCATCAGGGTATTCTAGTCAAAAATGCTCTGTGCTAATATCAAAATATTACTAGAAATCTTTTTTTGGCAGCAGAAAAGTGGTGCTTTGGGAAGTTTTTGCTCTGAAAAAAGGGTATTTCACCAAGTAAACAGTACAGTAGGTACTTGATGTTGATAAATGTAATGTTCATGAGGGTATTCTAGTCAAATATGCTCTGTGCTAATATCAAAATATTACTTGAAATCTATTTTTGGCAGCAGAAAAGTGGTGCTTTGGGAAGTTACATGCGCTGAAAAAAGGGTATTTCACCAAGTAAACAGTACAGTAGGTACTTGATGTTGATATGTGGGTATTCTAGTCAAATATGCTCTGTACTAATATCAAAATATTACTCGAAATCTATTTTTGGCAGCAGAAAAGTGGTGCTTTGGGAAGTTATTTGCTCTGAAAAAAGGGTATTTCACCAAATAAACCGTACAGTAGGTACTTGATGTTGATATGTGGGTATTCTAGTCAAATATGCTCTGTGCTAATATCAAAATATTACTTGAAATCTATTTTTGGCAGCAAAAAAGTGGTGCTTTGGGATGTTATTTGCTCTGAAAAAAGGGTATTTCACCAAGTAAACAGTACAGTAGGTACTTGATGTTGATGTATGTAATGTTCATGAGGGTATTCTAGTCAAAAATGCTCTGTACTAATATCAAAATATTACTTAAAATCTATTTTTGGCAGCAAAAAAAGTGGTGCTTTGGGAAGTTATTTGCTCCGAAAAAAGGGTATTTCACCAAGTAAACAGTACAGTAGGTACTTGATGTTGATATGTGGGTATTCTAGTCAAAAAAGCTCTGTGCTAATATCAAAATATTACTTGAAATCTATTTTTGGCAGCAGAAAAGTGGTGCTTTGGGAAGTTATTTACTCTGAAAAAAGGGTATTTCACCAAGTAAACAGTACAGTAGGTACTTGATGTTGATAAGTGGGTATTCTAGTCAAATATGCTCTGTGCTAATATCAAAATATTACTTGAAATTTATTTTTGGCAGCAGAAAAGTGGTGCTTTGGGAAGTTATTTGCTCTGAAAAAAGGGTATTTCAGCAAGTAAACAGTACAGTAGGTACTTGATGTTGATATGTGGGTATTCTAGTCAAATATGCTCTGTGCTAATATCAAAATATTACTTGAAATCTATTTTTGGCAGCAGAAAAGTGGTGCTTTGGGAAGTTTTTGCTCTGAAAAAAGGGTATTTCACCAAGTAAACAGTACAGTAGGTACTTGATGTTGATATATGTAATGTTCATGAGGGTATTCTAGTCAAATATGCTCTGTGCTAATATCAAAATATTACTTGAAATCTATTTTTGGCAGCAGAAAAGTGGTGCTTTGGTAAGTTATTTGCTCTGAAAAAAGGGTATTCGCCAAGTAAACAGTACAGTAGGTACTTGATGTTGATGTATGTAATGTTCATGAGGGTATTCTAGTCAAAAATGCTCTGTGCTAATATCAAAATATTACTTGAAATCCATTTTTGGCAGCAGAAAAGTGGAGCTTTGGGAATATATTTGCTCTGAAAAAAGGGTATTCGCCAAGTAAACAGTACAGTAGGTACTTGATGTTGATGTATGTAATGTTCATGAGGGTATTCTAGTCAAAAATGCTCTGTGCTAATATCAAAATATTACTTGAAATCCATTTTTGGCAGCAGAAAAGTGGAGCTTTGGGAATATATTTGCTCTGAAAAAAGGGTATTTCACCAAGTAAACAGTACAGTAGGTACTTGATGTTGATATGTGGGCATTCTATTTAAAAATGCTCTGTGCTAATATCAAAATATTACTTGAAATCTATTTTTGGCAGCAGAAAAGTAGTGCTTTGGGAATATATTTGCTCTGAAAAAAGGGTATTTCAGCAAGTAAACAGTACAGTAGGTACTTGATGTTGATATATGTAATGTTCATGAGGGTATTCTAGTCAAATATGCTCTGTACTAATATCAAAATATTACTTAAAATCTATTTTTGGCAGCGGAAAAGTGGTGCTTTGGGTAGATATTTGCTCTGAAAAAACTGTATTTCACCAAGTAAACAGTACAGTAGGTACTTGATGTTGATATGTGGGTATTCTATTTAAATATGCTCTGTGCTAATATCAAAATATTACTTGAAATCTATTTTTGGCAACAGAAAAGTGGTGCTTTGGGAAGTTATTTGCTCTGAAAAAAGGGTATTTCGCCAAGTAAACAGTACAGTAGGTACTTGATGTTGATAGGGTATTCTAGTCAAAAAAGCTCTGTGCTAATATCAAAATATTACTTGAAATCTATTTTTGGCAGCAAAAAAGTGGTGCTTTGGGAAGTTATTTGCTCTGAAAAAAGGGTATTTCACCAAGTAAACAGTACAGAAGGTAATTGATGTTGATATGTGGGTATTCTAGTCAAATATGCTCTGTGCTAATATCAAAATATTACTTGAAATCTATTTTTGGCAGCAGAAAAGTGGTGCTTTGGGAAGTTATTTGCTCTGAAAAAAGGGTATTTTACCAAGTAAACAGTACAGTAGGTACTTGATGTTGATATATATAATGTTCATGAGGGTATTCTAGTCAAATATGCTCTGTGCTAATATCAAAATATTACTTGAAATCTATTTTTGGCAGCAGAAAAGTGGTGCTTTGGGAAGTTATTTGCTCTGAAAAAAGGGTATTTCACCAAATAAACCGTACAGTAGGTACTTGATGTTGATATGTGGGTATTCTATTTAAATATGCTCTGTGCTAATATCAAAATATTACTTGAAATCTATTTTTGGCAGCAGAAAAGTGGTGCTTTGGGAAGTTATTTGCGCTTAAAAAAGGGTATTTCACCAAATAAACAGTACAGTAGGTACTTGATGTTGATGCATGTAATGTTCATGAGGGTATTCTAGTCAAAAAAGCTCTGTGCTAATATCAAAATATTACTTGAAATCTATTTTTGGCAGCAGAAAAGTGGTGCTTTGGGAAGTTTTTGCTCTGAAAAAAGGGTATTTCACCAAGTAAACAGTACAGTAGGTACTTGATGTTGATATATGTAATGTTCATGAGGGTATTCTAGTCAAATATGCTCTGTACTAATATCAAAATATTACTTAAAATCTATTTTTGGCAGCAGAAAAGTGGTGCTTTGGGAAGTTATTTGCTCTAAAAAGGGTATTTCAGCAAGTAAACAGTACAGTAGGTACTTGATGTTGATATATGTAATGTTCATGAGGGTATTCTAGTCAAATATGCTCTGTGCTAATATCAAAATATTACTTGAAATCTATTTTTGGCAGCAGAAAAGTGGTGCTTTGGGTAGTTATTTGCTCTGAAAAAAGGGTATTTCACCAAGTAAACAGTACAGTAGGTACTTGATGTTGATATGTGGGTATTCTAGTCAAATATGCTCTGTGCTAATATCAAAATATTACTTGAAATCTATTTTTGGCAACAGAAAAGTCGTGCTTTGGCAAGTTATTTGCGCTGAAAAAAGGGTATTTCACCAAGTAAACAGTACAGTAGGTACTTGATGTTGATATGTTGGTATTCTAGTCAAATATGCTCTGTGCTAATATCAAAATATTACTTAAAATCTATTTTTGGCAGCAGAAAAGTGGTGCTTTGGGTAGATATTTGCTCCGAAAAAAAGGTATTTCACCAAGTAAACAGTACAGTAGGTACTTGATGTTGATGTTTTAGTCAAATATGCAGAGTTGAGATGTGTCAGTGGTCCTCGTCAGCCAGATAATTCTGATTTTGGGGTGGCAGCAGTAAAGTTTAGATCAGGGGTCACAAACCTTTTTGAAACCTAGAGCTACTTCTTGGGTACTGATTAATGCCAAGGGCTACCAGTTTGATACACACTTAAATAAATTGCTAGAAATAGCCAATTTGCTCAGTTTACCTTTAACTTTATGTTATTATTAATAATTAATGATATTTATATTTGTGGAAACACTGATCATCTTAATGATTTCTCACAATAAATATATATTTTTTATGACATGTTTTAAATAGGTTAAAATCCAATCTGCACTTTGTTAGAAAATATAACAAATTGGACCAAGCTATATTTCTAACAAAGACTTTTTCTAGATTTTCCAGAATAAATTTTTTAAAAGATATTCAAAAGACTTTGAAATAAGATTTGAATTTGATTCGACAGATTTTCTAGATTTGCCAGAATAATTTTTTTGAATTTTAATCATGATATTTCACAAATATTATGAAGAATTAAATAAAAATGTATTTATTATCCTTTACAATAAACAAAATACCTTTTTTTTTAACATTGATTTAAATTTTCAGGAAAGAAGAGGAAGGAATTTAAAAGGTAAAAAGGTGTATGTGTTTAAAAAATTTTAAAATCATTTTTAAGGTCGTATTTTTTCTCTAAAATTGTCTTTCTGAAAGTTATAAGAAGCAAAGTAAAAAAAAATAAACAAGTGAAGACCAAGTCTTTAAAATATTTTCTTGGATTTTCAAATTCTTTTTGAGTTTTGTCTCTCTTAGAATCAAAAATGTCGAACAAAGCGAGACCAGCTTGCTAGTATATAAATACAATTTAAAAAAAATTGAGGCAGCTCACTGGTAAGTGCTGCTATTTGAGCTATTTTTAGAACAGGCCAGCGGGCGACTCATCTGGTCCTTACGGGCGACCTGGTGCCCCCTGCTTTAGATCCATGAAGAAAAGAAGAAAGTGAATACATTTCCATAAAAAAATATTTGTTTTATTTGTAGGGGCGGCATAGCTCGGTTGGTAGAGCGGCCGTGCCAGCAACTTGAGGGTTGCAGGTTTGATTCCCGCTTCAGCCATCCTAGTCACTGCCGAGGTGTCCTTGGGCAAGACACTTTACCCACCTGCTCCCAGTGCCACCCACACTGGTTTAAATGTAACTTAGATATTGGGTTTCACTATGTAAAGCGCTTTGAGTCAATAGAGAAAAGCGCTATATAAATATAATTCACTTCACTTCACTTATTTGTTTTTTAATGAATTAAGGTTCATGACAACATTTTTCCAAAACACAACATAGAATGTGAAATATAACAGGATCATGCATACATTTACCAAGTGTTTTCAAAACATGCAAAAAAGTGGGACCTAAAAAAATGACGTGATGGGGTCCCCGGGACCCCATTTTCAAAATTCCCAGCGCCATCACTGCTTTAAAGGGGAACATTATCACCAAACCTATGTAAGCGTCAATATATACCTTGATGGTGCAGAAAAAAGACCATATATTTTTTTAACCGATTTTCGAACTCTAAATGGGTGAATTTTGGCGAATTAAACGCCTTTCTGTTTATCGCGCTGGAGGCGATGACGTCGGAATGTGACGTCGCCGAGGTAACACACCCGCCATTTTCATTTTCACATTACAAACACCGGGTCTCAGCTCTGTTATTTTCCGTTTTTTTCGACTATTTTTTGGAACCTTGGAGACATCATGCCTCGTCGGTGTGTTGTCGGAGGGTGTAACAACACTAACAGGGAGGGATTCAAGTTGCACCACTGGCAAGAAATCTGCCACCAGACCCCCATTGAATGTACCAAAGTGTCTCCACATTTTACCGGCGATGCTAAGACAGACATGGCACAGAGATGTATGGATAACCTGCAGATCCATTTGTAACGATAAATTCAACGAAATCACAAAAGTGAGTTTTGTTGATGTTGACTGCCAGCTAATCAATGCTAACATGCTATTAAGCAGCGGTGCTAAAGCAGACATGGCACAGAGATGTATGGATAACCTGCAGATGCATTTGCAACTATAAAGTCAACGAAATCACAAAGGTGAGTTTTGTTGATGTTGACTGCCAACTAATCGATGCTAACATGTTACGCTAATCGATGCTAACATGCTACTTACCGGCGGTGCTAAAGCAGACATGGCACAGAGATGTATGGATAACATGCAGATGCATTTGCAACTATAAAGTCAACGAAATCACAAAGGTGAGTTTTGTTGATGTTGACTGCCAACTAATCGATGCTAACATGCTACGCTAATCGATGCTAACATGCTACTTACCGGCGGTGCTAAAGTGGACATGGCACAGAGATGTATGGACAACATGCAGATGCATTTGCAACTATAAAGTCAACGAAATCACAAAGGTGAGTTTTGTTGATGTTGACTGCCAACTAATCGATGCTAACATGCTACGCTAATCGATGCTAACATGCTACTTACCGGCGGTGCTAAAGCAGACATGGCACAGAGATGTATGGATAACATGCAGATGCATTTGCAACTATAAAGTCAACGAAATCACAAAGGTGAGTTTTGTTGATGTTGACTGCCAACTAATCGATGCTAACATGTTACGCTAATCGATGCTAACATGCTACTTACCGGTGGTGCTAAAGCAGACATGGCACAGAGATGTATGGATAACCTGCAGATGCATTTGTAACGATAGTCAACGAAATCACAAAGGTGAGTTTTGTTGATGTTGACTGCCAGCTAATCGATGCTAACATGCTACGCAAATCGACGCTAACATGCTACTTACCGGCGGTGCTAAAGCAGACATGGCACAGAGATGTATGGATAACATGCAGATGCATTTGCAACTATAAAGTCAACGAAATCACAAAGGTGAGTTTTGTTGATGTTGACTGCCAGCTAATCGATGCTAACATGCTACGCAAATCGATGCTAACATGCTACTTACCGGCGGTGCTAAAGCAGACATGGCACAGAGATGTATGGATAACCTGCAGATGCATTTGCAACTATATTACGTTTCCTTCCACCCACATTTAATGCGAAACAAACACTTACCAATCGACGGATTTAAGTTGCTCCAGTGTCAAAAGATGCGAAAGTCCTGATCGTTTGGTCCGCACATTTTACCGGCGATGCTAACGCAGCTATTCGGCCATGCTATGGCTATGAATTCGCTCAATAGCTTCAGTTTCTTCTTCAATATTTTCATACTCCAACCATCCGTTTCAATACATGCGTAATCTGTTGACCCGCTTAAGTCGCTGAAATCCGAGTTTGAATCCGAGCTAATGTCGCTATATCTTGCTGTAGTATTCCCATTGTTTGTTTACATTGGCAGCACTGTATGACATCACAGGGAAATGGATAGTGGCATCGCAAATAGCGAAAATAAGGCACTTTAAAGCTTTATTTAGGGATATTCCGAGACCGGTAAAATTTTGAAAAAGACTTCAAAAAATACAACAAGCCACTGGGATCTGATTTTTATTGTTTTTAACCCTTTTGAAATTGTGATAATGTTCCCCTTTAACACTCCTAAACCGCCGTTGTAGACCCCCTTGCACGAGGTCAAGTGGAAGTAAGAACAACATGAGTGCTCTTCTTTAACGGACACTGTCATGCAGGTCTTGCGCTCCACGATCTGCCGGAAGTGAAGCCTTCCTAAAGTTGTCGCTCATTGCTCCTTGCTCGTCTTAGGTGGAAAACGGTGGACTACTACGTGAGCCGCGTGCAGGGTGCCATGCAGCTCCTGCAGCAGCGGGACATCATCGGCAGAACCAGCGAGCTCGCCAGACTGTTTGGGATCCAGTTTTTCCACGTTCTCACTCGAGGCTCTCAGGTACCTGCTCGCTACTTTTGAGACGACATACCTTCTTTCATCTAGAGCATGGGTGTCAAACTCTGGCCCGCCATGCAATTACATTTGGCCCTTGAGGCAATATCAAATTAACATTAAAGCTGCAAGCAGCGTTGGTCGGGTCCGCCTTTGACGGCTGCCAAGCCCTGGTCTAAGTCAGACCTACATAGAGGTCTTTGTTTCATGTCTCTACGACATTCCTAACAGAAGTTACAAGCAGTTTTGTCTGGGTTTTTTCCTAAGGGGCGCTGGAGCGCAATTTTGACTTTTGGGGTTTGGTTTTTTATTAGATGGCAAGTTTCGCCAGTCCTGATGTGTGTGTAAAATTTGGTGAGTTTTGAAGCACGTTAAGGGGGTCAAATTACAGATCAGCGTTTCTGGATGTTGTTGATAAATGGCTTTCGCTTGGCATAGTAGAGCTTTAACTTGCACTTTGAAGCATTTTAAGGGGGTCAAATTATAGGTCAAAGAAGCAAAAATGACATTTTTTTAGGAAACTTTGCGCAGGGGTTCTTTGAAGGCGCGTAAAATCAAAACCGGAGCAGTAATCAAAACTTTGAGGGACATTTTTAATCAAAAGGGTTCAATCTCTCTCCTGTGCGAGTTTGAGGCCGAAACGACAAACGCACTCGGAGGAGTTTACGTTTGAAAAAGGTGACGGGTTTTTACAAAACTTTTATTTTGAAGGGGTAATTTGTAACTTCCTGTTGATTTTTGCCTAAGAATGTCAATCATCTAAATGTAGGTCTAAGTGAGACCTACATAGAAGTTTTTGTTTCATGTCTTTCCGGCATTCCTACTGGAAGTTACAAGCAATTTTGTTTGTGTTTTCTTCCTAGGCGCAGTTTTTGCTGTGTTTTATGGGATTTGTTTTTTTCATTAGATCGCAATTTTCGCCAGTCCTGATTTGTCTGCCAAGTTTGGTGAGTTTTGAAGCATTTTAAGGGGGTCAAATTACAGCTTAAAGAGGCAAAAATAGCATTTTTTGCGAAAATTTTGCTTTGAATGGGTTTTTGCTAAATTTCTGTTGATTTTTGCCCTAGAAGATACGATTATGAAATGTAGGTGTAAGTCAGCCCTACATAGAGGTTTTTGTTAGCGACATTCCGAACAGAAGTTACAAGCAGTTTTGTCTGGGTTTTTTCCTAAGGGGCGCTGGAGCGCAATTTTGACTTTTGGGGTTTGGTTTTTTATTAGATTTCTGGATGTTGTTGATAAATGGCTTTCGCTTGGCATAGCAGAGCTTTAACTTGCACTTTGAAGCATTTTAAGGGGGTCAAATTACAGCTCAAAGAGGCAAAAATGAAATTTTTTAGGAAACTTTAGAGCTGGCCCGCCGGTACTATACCTCTGCCGCTGTAACACTGCATTCGCCGCTAATACTCATACTTGCCAACTCTCCCGATTTTCCAACCATTCTCCAGATTTTCTCAAGATTTCCACCCGGACAACAATATTGGTGGCGTGCCTATAAGGCACTGCCTTTAGTTTGTCTAGAACAGGGGTGCCCATTACGTCGATCGCGAGCTACCAGTCGACCGCGGGGGGTGTGTCAGTCGATCTCCAGCCAGGCCTTTAAAAAAAAATAGACCTAAAAATGAGTGATCATCAATCTTCACCAAGACGTCACTTAAATGACATTCACGGTACCGGAGGGTCTTGTGAGATGACGCTGGCTGCTGCAAGATCATTATTATGAAAATATGACCGAGAGGAAGGCGAGAAACACTTTTTATTTCAACAGACTCTCGCGCCGTACCTTCCGTCAAAACTCTAAAGGCCGACTGCACGTTTCCTATCTTCACAATAAAAGCCCTGCTTCATGCTGCCTGCGCTAACTAAATACAGAGTCTCGGAAAACTGGCGTGCACAAGCGATCCCTCAGAAAGCTGGCGTGCACGTCACTTGTGCACGCCAGCTTTCCGAGACTATTATTTTGTTAGCGCAGGCAGCATGAAGCAGGGCTTTTATTGTGAAGATAGGAAATGTGCAGTCGGCCTTTAGAGTTTTGACGGAAGGGACGGCGCGAAAGTCTGTTGAAATAAAAAGTGTTTCTCGCCTTCCTCTCTGTCATTTTTTCATAATAATGAACTGGCAGCAGCCAGCGTCATCTCACAAGACCCTCGGGTGCCGTGAATGTCAATCAAGCAAGCTACGGAATTTGCCGCCAATGTTTTTCTTGTAAAGTGTATGGAAGCTGGATGAATTAGATGCCAAAAACCAACCACTTTCATGTAGTATTGTACAGAAAGGACAACTTTTTTTCTCCTCCATTTGAAAATGTGGGCGTTATCATCATTACTGTCTGATTCCAATCAATGCAAGTCATCAGAATCAGGTAATACACCAACTTATATTCTTGTCTTCGTGAAAGAAAGACATCTATATGTGTTACACATGCTTGTATTATCATTAAACACATTTAACTTGTTTACAAAAATGTCTCTTTCATAAATAAATAAATATAAATGATATATATAAATGAGGTAGATCCCCTCGAGTTGGTCAATTGAAAAGTAGCTCGCCTGCAGAAAAAGTGTGGGCACCCCTGGTCTACAATATGTTGTCACGTCCGCTTTTTCGCCATACAAACATCGTGCCGGCCAAGTCACATAATATATGCGACTAAAACACACACTTAAGTGAATGCCAGCATACTTGGTCAGCAGCCATACAGGTCAGACTGAGGGTGGCCGTATAAACAACTTTAACACTGTTACAAATATGCGCCGCACTGTGAACCCACACCAAACAAGAATGACAATAATAATAATAATGGATTAGATTTATATCGCGCTTTTCTATTGTTATATACTCAAAGCGCTCACAGTGAAGTGGGAACCCATCATTCATTCACACCTGGTGGTGGTAAGCTACATCTGTAGCCACAGCTGCCCTGGGGTAGACTGACGGAAGCCTGGCTGCCAGTTTGCGCCTACGGCCCCTCCGACCCCCACCAATCATTCATTCACCAGTGTGAGCGGCACCGGGGGCAAAGGGTGAAGTGTCCTGCCCAAGGACACAACGGCAGCGATTTGGATGTCAATAGGTGGGAAGCGAACCTGCAACCCTCAGGTTTCTGGCACGGGCGTTCCACCCACTACGCCATGCCGCCCCCAAACACATTTCGGGAGAACATCCGCACCGTAACACAACATAGACACAACAGAACAAATACCCACAACCCCTTGCAGCACTAACTCTTCAATATACGTACGCAACCATTTCTCAAGCAGCTATTGCGAGGAATTGAGGGATTGCACCATCTACGCTCCGTAATATCATCAAAAGGTTGAGAGAATGTGGAGAAATCACTGCACGTAAGCCATGATATTACACACCTTCCATCCCTCAGGCGCTACTGCATCAAAAAGCCACATCGGTGTGTAAAGGATATCACCACGTGTTCCTAAAACCACAGTCAGTCACTACATCTGTAAGTGCAAGTTAAAACTCTGCTACAGCGTGGCGCAGTGGGGAGAGTGGCCGTACGCAACCGGAGGGTCGCTGGTTCAATCCCCACCTAGTACCAACCTCGTCACGTCCGTTGTGTCCTTGAGCAAGACACTTCACCCTTGCTCCTGATGGGTGCTGGTGAATGTGTGTGTGAATGGGTAAATGTGGAAGTAGTGTCAAAGCGCTTTGAGTACTTTGAAGGTAGAAAAAGCGCTATACAAGTACAACCCATTTATCACTTATTTATTATTATGCAAAGCCACAGCTATTTGTCAACAACACCCAGAAACGCTTCGCTGCGTAAGTGCAAGTTAAAACTGTACTACAGCGTGGCGCAGTGGGGAGAGTGGCCTTACGCAACCGGAGGGTCCCTGGTTCAATCCCCACCTAGTACCAACCTCGTCACGTCCGTTGTGTCCTTGAGCAAGACACTTCACCCTTGCTCCTGATGGGTGCTGGTTAGCGCCTTGCATGACAGCTACCTCCATCATTGTGTGAATGTGTGTGTGAATGGGTAAATGTGGAAGTAGTGTCAAAGCGCTTTGAGTACCTTGAAGGTAGAAAAAGCGCTATACTAGTACAACCCATTTATCATTTGTTATTTATTATTATGCAAAGCCACAGCTATTTGTCAACAACACCCAGAAAAAAAAAAATGAAAAAGTGTTTCAAATTGGGAAACTGTAGAGGTTCTGTCCTCCGGAAAAGAACCATCTGGGTGAAAATGTAAAAAGTCAGCATGTGTGATGGTATGGGGGTGTATTAGTGGCCAAGGCATGGGTAACTTACACTTAATGCTGAAAGGTACATACAGCTTTTGGAGCAACATATGTTGTTATCATGGACGCCCCTGCTTATTTCAGCAAGACGATGCCAAGCCAGGTGTTACAACAGCGTGGCTTCGTAGTAAAAGAGTGCGGGTACTAGACTGGCCTGCCTGAAAATGTGAGGCGGGAGACTGTTGAACAACTTAAGCTGTACATCAAGCAAGAATGAAAAATGTGTCTCGTCAGTTCCCAAACCTTTACTGAGTGTTGTTAAAAGGAAAGGCCATGTAACACACTGGTAAAAATGCCTTTTTTGCTGCCATTACATTCTAAATTCATGATTATTTGCAAAAAGAAAGGAGTTTCTTTATGAAATATCTTGTCTTTGCAGTCCATGTAATTGAATATAAGTTGTATTCTCTTTTTATTTACCATTTAACCTCACTGGCTTTGTAGCGACTATAAACATGTCCTAAGGAATAAAAGTGTCCTTCTGTCCCGGCAGTACCGTGTAGAGTCCATGATGCTGCGTGTGGCCAAGCCCCTCAACTACATCCCCGTGACGCCCAGCGTGCAGCAGCGGGCCCAGCAGAGGGCACCCCAGTGTCTGCCCCTAATCATGGAGCCCGAGTCCCGCTTTTACAGCAACTCCGTGGTGGTTCTGGACTTCCAGTCGCTTTATCCCTCCATCGTCATCGCCTACAACTACTGCTACTCCACCTGCCTGGGACACATGGACAGCTTGGGAACGTAAGAACCTTAGTTTTGGTTTTTTTTTCCCCCACTGCTGAATTGGTAAAGGACACCTCAGGGAGCGTGTGGCACACTCACTGGCTGTGTTGACGCTGCACTGATACTGTGTTGCTGTTTCATCTGCTGCCTTCAAACCAAATCAAAACCTGCAAATAAATACGGCGCACCCACTAAATTTTCGAAGAAAAAATTATAGTTTCGTATATTAGCCGCACCAAGCTATACGTTGTGAAATGAGTCATGTGCACAGATATTTTAGGAGTGTTTATTTACATACTTACAGTGCCTGTAACAGGGCAGTAAAACGGATGATCAAACAAAACAGAAGTCACCGTCATGGACCCACTAGCTGCGCAAGCTAGCTTACCAATCAGCTAAACAGACTCAATGACTCCACGCTGACGTTTTGGTGAACTTCCATCCATCCATTTTCTACCACTTATTCCCTTTTGGGGGGGGGGGGGGGGGGGGGCTGGTGCCAATTTCAGCTACAATCGGGCGGAGGGCGGCGTACACCCTGGAGAAGTCGCCACCTCATTGCAGGGCTATATATGCATCCATCCATTTTCTACCGCTTATTCCCTTTTGGGGTCGCTGGCGGCTATCTCAGCTACAATCGGGCGGAAGGCGGGGTACACCCTGGACAAGTCGCCACCTCATTGCAGGGCTATTTTTCCATCCATCCATTTTCTACCGCTTATTCCCTTTTGCGGTTGCGGGGGGCGCTGGCGCCTATCTCAGCTACAATCGGGCGGAAGGCGGGGTACACCCTGGACAAGTCACCACCTCATTGCAGGGCTATATATCCATCCATCCATCCATTTTCTACCGCTTATTCCCTTTTGCGGTTGCGGGGGGCGCTGGTGCCAATTTCAGCTACAATCGGGCGGAGGGCGGCGTACACCCTGGACAAGTCGCCACCTCATTGCAGGGCTATATATCCATCCATCCATTTTCTACCGCTTATTCCCTTTTGCGGTTGCGGGGGGCGCTGGCGCCTATCTCAGCTACAATCGGGCGGAAGGCGGGGTACACCCTGGACAAGTCGCCACCTCATTGCAGGGCTATATATCCATCCATCCATCTATCCATCCGTTTTCTACCGCTTATTCCCTTTTGCGGTTGCGCGGGGGGCGCTGGCGCCTATCTCAGCTACAATCGGGCGGAAGTCGGGGTACACCCTGGACAAGTCATTACCTCATTGCAGGGCTATATATCCATCCATCCATCCATTTCCTACCACTTATTCCCTTTTGCGGTTGCGGGGGGCGCTGGCACCTATCGGGCGGAAGGCGGGGTACACCCTGGACAAGTCGCCACCTTATTGCAGGGCTATATATCCATCCATCCATTTTGTACCGCTTATTCCCTTTTGCGGTTGCGGGGGGCGCTGGCGCCTATCTCAGCTACAATCGGGCGGAAGGCGGGGTACACCCTGGACAAGTCGCCACCTCATTGCAGGGCTATATATCCATCCATCCATCCATTTTCTACCACTTATTCCCTTTTGCGGTTGCGGGGGGCGCTGGCGCCTATCCCAGCTACAATCGGGCAGAAGGCGGGGTACACCCTGGACAAGTCGCCACCTCATTGCAGGGCTATATATCCATCCATCCATCCATCCATTTTCTACCGCTTATTCCCTTTTGCGGTTGCGGGGGGCGCTGGTGCCTATCTCAGCTACAATCGGGCGGAAGGCGGGGTACACCCTGGACAAGTCGCCACCTCATTGCAGGGCTATATATCCATCCATCCATTTTCTACCACTTATTCCCTTTTGCGGTTGCGGGGGGCGCTGGCGCCTATCTCAGCTACAATCGGGCGGAAGGCGGGGTACACCCTGGACAAGTCGCCACCTCATTGCAGGGCTATATATCCATCCATCCATCCATTTTCTACCGCTTATTCCCTTTTGCGGTTGCGGGGGGCGCTGGCGCCTATCTCAGCTACAATCGGGCGGAAGGCGGTATACACCCTGGACAAGTCGCCACCTCATTGCAGGGCTATATCTCCATCCATCCATTTTCTACCACTTATTCCCTTTTGCGGTTGCGGGGGGCGCTGGCGCCTATCTCAGCTACAATCGGGCGGAAGGCGGGGTACACCCTGGACAAGTCGCCACCTTATTGCAGGGCTATATATCCATCCATCCATTTTCTACCGCTTATTCCCTTTTGCGGTTGCGGGGGGCGCTGGCGCCTATCTCAGCTACAATCGGGCGGAAGGCGGGGTACACCCTGGACAAGTCGCCACCTCATTGCAGGGCTATATATCCATCCATCCATTTTCTACCGCTTATTCCCTTTTGCGGTTGCGGGGGGCGCTGGCGCCTATCTCAGCTACAATCGGGCGGAAGGCGGGGTACACCCTGGACAAGTCGCCACCTTATTGCAGGGCTATATATCCATCCATCCATTTTCTACCGCTTATTCCCTTTTGCGGTTGCGGGGGGCGCTGGTGCCTATCTCAGCTACAATCGGGCGGAAGGCGGGGTACACCCTGGACAAGTCGCCACCTCATTGCAGGGCTATATATCCATCCATCCATTTTCTACCACTTATTCCCTTTTGCGGTTGCGGGGGGCGCTGGCGCCTATCTCAGCTACAATCGGGCGGAAGGCGGGGTACACCCTGGACAAGTCGCCACCTTATTGCAGGGCTATATATCCATCCATCCATTTTCTACCGCTTATTCC
The DNA here is from genome assembly GCF_033978795.1 of Nerophis ophidion. Lineage (NCBI taxonomy): Eukaryota > Metazoa > Chordata > Actinopteri > Syngnathiformes > Syngnathidae > Nerophis > Nerophis ophidion. Next base: position 6,441,894 of record NC_084613.1, read on the forward strand.
CTTTTGCGGTTGCGGGGGGCGCTGGCGCCTATCTCAGCTACAATCGGGCGGAAGGCGGGGTACACCCTGGACAAGTCGCCACCTCATTGCAGGGCTATATATCCATCCATCCATTTTCTACCGCTTATTCCCTTTTGCGGTTGCGGGGGGCGCTGGCGCCTATCTCAGCTACAATCGGGCGGAAGGCGGGGTACACCCTGGACAAGTCGCCACCTTATTGCAGGGCTATATATCCATCCATCCATTTTCTACCGCTTATTCCCTTTTGCGGTTGCGGGGGGTGCTGGCGCCTATCTCAGCTACAATCGGGCGGAAGGCGGGGTACACCCTGGACAAGTCGCCACCTTATTGCAGGGCTATATATCCATCCATCCATTTTCTACCGCTTATTCCCTTTTGCGGTTGCGGGGGGCGCTGGCGCCTATCTCAGCTACAATCGGGCGGAAGGCGGTATACACCCTGGACAAGTCGCCACCTCATTGCAGGGCTATATATCCATCCATCCATTTTCTACCACTTATTCCCTTTTGCGGTTGCGGGGGGCCCTGGCGCCTATCTCAGCTACAATCGGGCGGAAGGCGGTATACACCCTGGACAAGTCGCCACCTCATTGCAGGGCTATATCTCCATCCATCCATTTTCTACCACTTATTCCCTTTTGCGGTTGCGGGGGCCCCTGGCGCCTATCTCAGCTACAATCGGGCGGAAGGCGGGGTACACCCTGGACAAGTCGCCACCTCATTGCAGGGCTATATATCCATCCATCCATTTTCTACCACTTATTCCCTTTTGCGGTTGCGGGGGGCGCTGGCGCCTATCGGGCGGAAGGCGGGGTACACCCTGGACAAGTCGCCACCTTATTGCAGGGCTATATATCCATCCATCCATTTTCTACCGCTTATTCCCTTTTGCGGTTGCGGGGGGCGCTGGCGCCTATCTCAGCTACAATCGGGCGGAAAGCGGGGTACACCCTGGACAAGTCGCCACCTCATTGCAGGGCTATATATCCATCCATCCATTTTCTACCGCTTATTCCCTTTTGGGGTTGCGGGGGGCGCTGGTGCCTATCTCAGCTACAATCGGGCGGAAGGCGGCGTACACCCTGGACAAGTCGCCACCTCATTGCAGGGCTATATATCCATCCATCCATTTCCTACCGCTTATTCCCTTTTGCGGTTGCGCGGGGGGCGCTGGCGCCTATCTCAGCTACAATCGGGCGGAAGTCGGGGTACACCCTGGACAAGTCATTACCTCATTGCAGGGCTATATATCCATCCATCCATCCATTTTCTACCACTTATTCCCTTTTGCGGTTGCGGGGGGCGCTGGCGCCTATCTCAGCTACAATCGGGCGGAAGGCGGGGTACACCCTGGACAAGTCGCCACCTCATTGCAGGGCTATATATCCATCCATCCATCCATCCATTTTCTACCGCTTATTCCCTTTCGGGGTTGGGGGGGGCGCTGGCGCCTATCTCAGCTACAATCGGGCGGAAGGCGGGGTACACCCTGGACAAGTCGCCACCTCATTGCAGGGCTATATATCCATCCATCCATTTTCTACCACTTATTCCCTTTTGCGGTTGCGGGGGGCGCTGGCGCCTATCGGGCGGAAGGCGGGATACACCCTGGACAAGTCGCCACCTCATTGCAGGGCTATTTTTCCATCCATCCATTTTCTACCGCTTATTCCCTTTTGCGGTTGCGGGGGGCGCTGGCGCCTATCCCAGCTACAATCGGGCGGAAGGCGGGGTACACCCCGGACAAGTCGCCACCTCATTGCAGGGCTATATATCCATCCATCCATTTTCTACCGCTTATTCCCTTTCGGGGTCGCGGGGGGCGCTGACGCCTATCTCAGCTACAATCGGGCGGAAGGCGGCGTACACCCTGGACAAGTCGCCACCTCATTGCAGGGCTATATATCCATCCATCCATTTTCTACCGCTTATTCCCTTTCGGGGTCGCGGGGGGCGCTGACGCCTATCTCAGCTACAATCGGGCGGGAGGCGGCGTACACCCTGGACAAGTCGCCACCTCATTGCAGGGCTATATATCCATCCATCCATTTTCTACCACTTATTCCCTTTTGCGGTTGCGGGGGGCCCTGGCGCCTATCTCAGCTACAATCGGGCGGAAGGCGGGGTACACCCTGGACAAGTCGCCACCTCATTGCAGGGCTATATATCCATCCATCCATCCATCCATTTCCTACCGCTTATTCCCTTTTGGGGTCGCGGGGGGCGCTGGCGCCTATCTCGGCTACAATCGGGCGGAAGGCGGGGTACACCCTGGACAAGTCGCCACCTCATTGCAGGGCTATATATATTTATAACTTACCAAGCTCAATCAACAATAAAAATAATAATGCCATTCTAAGTTAATAATACTAACAGAGACACTCGTAAACGTGTTAGCATATTAGCTAATGCTAACAACGCTAGCTTCATTACGTTACGATGTCACGTACAAATATGCACCAAAACACTACTTCAGACATCACTCATGGGTTAGTTTAGTAAGTATGAATAGTTTTAGTTGTATTGTAAAACATAACAACGTTGCCCGTAGTGATAAACGAGGAATCCATACGAGTAGAAACGCTATGGACAGCTGGACGACGTTTTCACCCGGTCCGCCAGCGCCTGCAGGATTTGGCCCTGCTGGGCCATTTGTTGGCGGTCAGGTGGTCGGCTTCCATCGGCTCAGTTGGTCCGGCTTGGTTGGGCGCCAAATTCTTGACTCTGTCTTCCAGTGGGTTCTCCAGACCACCAAGCCCGTTTCATGTTCTCTACAGTCTCTGGGTTGCGTTTCAGCAAGGGTTTGTCTCTTTCCGACACGCTCGTGCTCTCACTCAAACAACCTCTTTCCACCCGTCTTGCTGCTTATACAGAGTGACAGGTGATTGGATAACAAGGCCCAGGTGGGCCATCCTGCTTCGCTGCAGGCCTGCAGGCCACGCCCTCCGCACATGCCTAGCTAATTAGCGGCTAACGTCCATCCACCGTGTTTTAGCTACTTCTAAATCACTAATCCTGGTCTCTATGGTGACAAATAAAGTACGTTTTTTACAAGTATCATTATCACTGGAGGATGAGGAATAGCTAAACATGCTTCACTACACACCGTAGGAGGATACAATAGCTCACCGCCGTCACAATGTAAACAAACGCCATGGGTGGATCTACACCTGACATCCACTGTAATGATACCAAGTACAAGAGCGTATCTTCTGGATACTTCTATGATTACATCGATATTTTTTTATCCCTTTTAAAAAATTCATATTATGTTTCTAAAGTCAGTAAATACGTCCCTGAACACATGAGGACTTTGAATATGATCCATACCTAAATGTGTGGTATCATCCAAAACTCATGTCAAGTATCAAAGAGAAGAATAAGTGATTATTACATTTGAACAGAAGTGTAGATAGAACATGTTCAAACAGAAAACAACGCGACACCTACCCTTTATGTCCGTATTTCTTAACCATATTATAATTGGTTTATTAGGTATTTTATTTTATTGTATGATCCTGTAACTACCTGTATCGGATCCATACCTAAATGTGTGGTATCATCCAAAACTGTCAAGTATCAAAGAAGAGAAGAATAAGTGATAATTACATTTGAACAGAAGTGTAGATAGAACATGTTCAAACAGAAATCAACGCGACACCTACCCTTTATATCAGTATTTCTTAACCATATTATAATTGGTTTACTTGGTATTATATTTTATTGTATGATCCTGTAACTACTTGGTATCGGATCCATACCTAAATGTGTGGTATCATCCAAAACTCATGTCAAGTATCAAAGAGAAGAATAAGTGATTATTACATTTGAACAGAAGTGTAGATAGAACATGTTCAAACAGAAAACAGTGTGACACCTACCCTTTATATCAGTATTTCTTAACCATATTATAATTGGTTTATTAGGTATTTTATTTTATTGTATGATCCTGTAACTACCTGGTATCGGATCTATACCTAAATGTGTGGTATCGTCAAGTATCAAAGAAGAGAAGAATAAGTGATTATTACATTTTAACACAGGTGTAGATAGAACATGTTCAAACAGAAAACAGCGCGACACCTACCCTTTATATCCGTATTTCTTAACCATATTATAATTGGTTTACTAGGTATTATATTTTATTGTATGATCCTGAAACTACTTGGTATCGGATCCATACCTAAATGTGTGGTATCATCCAAAACTAACGTCAAGTATCAAAGAGAAGAATAAGTGATTATTACATTTTAAAAGAAGTGTAGATAGAACATGTTAAAAGAGAAAATAAGCAGATATTAGCAGTAAATGAACAAGTGGATTAATAATCAATTTTTACAGTTTGTTCTTTATAAAATGATAGGTGTATAAATGACACAATATGTTACTGCGGACTAATTAGGAGTCTGTTTGTTTACTTACTACTAAAAGACAAGTTGTCTAGTATGTTCAACATTTTATTTAAGGACTAAATAACAATAATAAACATATGTTTCATGTACACTAACATTTTGTTGTTACAATAAAGACAATAATGACATTTTTTTTTGTGGTCCCCTTTATTTGGAAAAGTACGGAAATACATTTCGGTACCAAAATATTGCTATGGGGACAAGACTAGTTCGGACACCCTTGTATTAGAGTTATGAAACACCTCACTAGTATCCCTGACTTTAAAGATGTGTGACTCTGCTGAAGATGAAGTGATGAAGAATGAAAAAATATTCCTGGTTTCTCTTCCAGCACGGACGAGTTCAAGTTCGGCTGCACCTCCCTGCGGGTTCCCCCGGAGCTCCTCTACCAGCTCCGTGATGACATCACCGTGTCACCCAATGGCGTCGCCTTCGTCAAGGTATGACCACGCCCCTACGGCTGACTTCCTACTCACTCCTTCACACTGGAAGTTAAAGAAGATTATTCAATTTAGAGCAAAAATGCAGTTTTTTTCATGGTTTTCCTGGGGGTCGCGGGGGCAGCAGCCTAAGCAGGGAAGCCCGGACTTCCTTCTCCCCCGGCCACTTGGTCCAGCTCCTCCCGGGGGATCCTGAGGCGTTCCCAGGCCAGCAGGGAGACATAGTCTTCCCAACGTGTCCTGGGTCTTCCCCTGACCAGATGCCCGCTTATTATAATTTTTTTAATGGATCCATTGTAAGGATATGAGTAGCTGCAGGTGCCAACTGCTCCATATATGTTTGATATCTTGTTTAAGTCCACAAAACTAGCCATTTTGTGGGAGACATACGAAAACTACCGTATTTTCTGTATAATTAAGCCACACCCACTAAATTTTTATGTTTTTTTTTCCCCCATATATTAGCCTCAATGGACTATTAGTCGCAGATATATTTGCAAAATGAATATTTACATATGTAAATGTTTATTTACGTACCTTAATTGTTTCCAAACGGTGCCGGTGACAGGGCAGTAAAACGGCTGATCAGACAAAACAGAAGTCATGGGTCATGGACCCGCCATCTGCGCAAGCTAGCCCTCCGATCAGCTAAACGGACTCAATTTTTACAACACAAAAATAACATAGTCGTACGTTAATAATACTAACACAGACACTGTTAGCATATTACGCAACGCTAACGACGCTACCTTCGTTACGCTACAATAGCACGTTCAAATATGCGTGAAAACAGTCCTACAGACGTCACACATGGGACGTTTTAGTAAGTCTGAATAGTTTTAGTTGTATTGTAAAACATACAAACCCTGCTCGGACTGATGAATGGAGAATCTATACAAGTAGAAACGCTATGGATGGCTGGAAGGCTGAATGGCCCTCTACTTCCTGTTGAAAGCACTCAATGGAAGGACAAATGCTGTAAGCTAACTCATCCAAAAGATGGCGCCATATCACAATGTAAAAACACGTTTTTAGTGTGTATTATGTCCTTTAGCAAAGAAAAATCCATAAATTAGCCGCGGGGTTCAAAGTGTAGGAAAAAAGTCGTTGTAGTTGTACTTTTTTGTCCAGCTTCCATACTCTTATTTTATACACTTTACAAGAAATATATTGACTAGCTTGCTAGCTTTCTGAGACTCTTATTTTGATAGCGCAGGCAGGATGAAGCGCGGCTTTTATCGTGAAGACAGGAACCGTCTTTAGAGTTTTGACGGGAGCTCCGGTTGAAATATAAAGTGTCTCCGGCCTTTCTGTCGGTCGTTTTTTCTTAATAATCATCCGGCAGCAGCCAGCGTCATCTCACAATAATAATAATAATACTAGATTTTATTTGTAAAAGCACTTTACATTGAGCAAACAACCTCCAAGTGCTACAGTGCATTTTAAAAAAAAACACAAAAACAAAACAACGCTAGAACCACAAATAGCTGCCCCCCAACAAGTAAAATAAATAATACAAAAATGAAAACTGAAACACCCTAATAGCTACAACTAGCATACATATATCTAAAAAAAAAAAAAAGACCTTTTTTTAAAAGTATTCACAGTCTGTGGTACCCTCAGGTGGTCAGGGAAGTGAATTATATTTATACAGCGCTTTTCTCAAGTGACTCAAAGCGTTTTTACATAGTGAAACCCAATATCTCAGTTACGTTTAAACCAGTGTGGGTGGCACTGGGAGCAGGTGGGTAAAGTGTCTTGCCCAAGGACACAACGGCCGAACCTGCAACCCTCAAGTTGCTGACACGGCCGCTCTACCAACCGAGCTATACCGGAGTGTTCCACAGACTTAGTGCGGCGGAGGGGAAAGCCCGATCTCCCATAGTTTGGAAGCTTTGTCAAGACAAGACCCTCGGGGTGGCGTGAATGTCAATCAGAGGCGGGTAAAGTAGCTGGAAATTGTACTCAAGTAAGAGTACTGTTACTTTAGAGATGTATTACTCAAGTAAAAGTAAGGAGTAGTCACCCAAATATTTACTTGAGTAAAAGTAAAAAGTATGTTGTGAAAAAACTACTCAAGTACTGATGAGTAACCTGATTACGGCAACTAATAATGCACAAAAACATAAAAAATAGCAATGAGCCAATTCAGAGCCAGGAATATCTCTTAAGCAACTAAAACAATAATATATATTAAATAATAGTACATTAAAATAAAATAAAAATGGCACATTGAGCCACAATAACTTAACAGCACCATAGGCTCAGTAAGCATTCATTGATTTGATTGATTGATTGATTGATTGATACTTGTATTAGTAGATTTCACAGTACAGTACATATTCCGTACAATTGACCACTAAATGGTAACACCCCAATAAGTTTTTCAACGTTTATCAATTACTTAATAAATGACCAAGTCGAGGTGATCTACCTCATATATACATACACACATATCATATATACAATATATATATATATACATACATTTATATATACAGTATATCATTTATATTTATTTATTTTGCCGTTTTTGTTCACATGTTGAAGGTGTTTTAATGAATATACATGCATGTTTAACATATAGATTCCTATCTTTCATGAAGACAAGAATATAAGTTGGTGTATTACCTGATTCTGATGACTTGCATTGATTGGAATCAGACAGAAGTGCTGATAATGTCCACGTTTTCAAATGGAGGAGAAAAAAAGTTCCTCCTTCCTGTCTAATACCACATGAAAGTCGTTGGTTTTTGGCATCTTATTTGTCCAGCTTCTATATTCGTTTTTATACACTTTACAAGAAATACATTGGCGGGAAACTCCGTAGCTTGCTAGCTTTGTTTGCGCTGGCTTTCGGAGACTCTTATTTTGTTAGCGCAGGCGCGACGGAGCGGCGCTTTTATTGTGAAGACAGGAACTGTGCGATCAGTCTTTAGGCTTTTGATTGATTGATTGATTGATTGATTGAAACTTTTATTAGTAGATTGCACAGTACAGTACATATTCCGTACAATTGACCACTAAATGGTAACACCCCAATAAGTTTGTCAACTTGTTTAAGTCGGGTCATGTGACCGCCCGGCTCTGTTTGATTGGTCCAACGTCACCAGTGACTGCATGTGATTGGTGAAACGCAGGCATGATGTTGATGTTTGATGTTTCCCTCTTACACACATGGATGAGGGATGTGTGCCATGGTTATGAGGTTTTTTGTTTTGTTTTTTTTCCCCCTTGGCTTCAGTCTGCACCTCCTCTCCAGGGCCCAGGCAAAGACCGATTTTTTAAATTTTATTTTAATCTTCTATTTGTTTCTCCCCCCCTTTGTTTACCTTTATCTCATCTTTTTTGTAAGGGGGTCTGGAAGCCGGGCAGACCCGTCAGCGATCCTGTTCTGTCTCCCTGTAATGTTTGTCTAAACTTGAATGGGATTGTGCTGAAAATTTTAATTTTCCTGAAGGAACTCTCCTGACGGAATAAATAAAGTACTATCTAATCTAATCTAATCTAAATGGTAACACCCCAATACGTTTTTCAACTTGTATAAAACGGGTCATGTGACCGCCTGGCTCTGTTTGATTGGTCCAACGTCACCAGTGACTGCATGTGATTGGTGAAACGCAGGCATGATGTTGATGTTTGATGTTTCCCTCTTACACACATGGAAGAGGGATGTGTGCCATGGTTATGAGGTTTTTTTTATTTATTTATTTTTTTTTTTTCCCCCCCCTTGGCCTCAGTCTGCACCTCCTCCCCAGGGCAGAAAATTTTATTTTAATCTTCTTTTGATCACCTCCCAGGAGGTGATCAAGGGTGATGGATCAAATGCAGAGATTAATTTCGCCACACCTAGTGTGTGTGTGACTATCATTGTTACTTTAACTTTGTTTAATCGTGACTAATCACAAGTTATTTGATTGCATAAATAAAAAACCACAATATTTGGCTACAAAGGCAATTTGTCACACAGGAAGTTTTTTTTAAAAGGTTTTACTAAACTGCAAGTCATTGATTTGCTCAAAACGTGGTGACAGTGAGTGTAGTAAGAATTAAGTGCACATTTTGAAAGTCTTTGCAGTGATATTGTTACTAATCCATATAGTAAACACACTTACCAGTGCACCATTTAAATATGCATCCTTTCGTTACACAGGTTGTTTACTTACTTACAAACCCCGTTTCCATATGAGTTGGGAAATTGTGTTAGATGTAAATATAAACAGAATACAATGATTTGCTAATAAATTTCAACCCATATTCAGTTGAATATGCTACAAAGACAACATATTTGATGTTCAAACTGATAAACTATTTTTTTTGGGCAAATAATCATCCCCCATCCCATCCCATTTTCTACCGCTTATTCCCTTTCGGGGTCGCGGGGGCGCTGGCGCCTATCTCAGCTACAATCGGGCGGAAGGCGGGGTACACCCTGGACAAGTCGCCACCTCATCGCAGGGCCAACACAGATAGACAGACAACACTCACACTCACATTCACACACTAGGGCCAATTTTTAGTGTTGCCAATCAACCTATCCCCAGGTGCATGTCTTTGGAAGTGGGAGGAAGCCGGAGTACCCGGAGGGAACCCACGCATTCACGGGGAGAACATGCAAACTCCACACAGAAAGATCCCGAGCCTGGATTTGAACCCAGGACTGCAGGAACTTTGTATTGTGAGGCAGACGTACTAACCCCTCTGCCACTGTGAAGCCCGCAAATAATCATTAACTTTAGAATTTCATAGCTGCAACACGTGCCAAAGTAGTTGGGAAAGGGCATGTTCACCACTGTGTTACATCACCTTTTCTTTTAACAACACTCAATAAACGTTTGGGAACTGAGGAAACTAATTGTCGAAGCTTTGAAAGTGGAATTCTTTCCCATTCTTGTTTTATGTAGTTTTGTTTACAAATAATCAGTAACTTTAGGATTTGATGCCAGCAACACGTGACAAAGAAGTTGGGAAAGGTGGCAATAAATACCCCCTTTGTTTACCTTTATCTCATCTTTTTTGTAAGGGGGCGCTGGAAGCCGGGCAGACCCGTCAGCGATCCTGTTCTGTCTCCCTGCAATGTTTGTCTAAACTTGAATGGGATTGTGCTGAAAATTTTTCTTTTCCTGACGGAATAAATAAAGTACTATCTAATCTAATCTAATCTAATGCGTGGATTCTACTTTGAAGCTCTGTCATGAACCAAAACAAACATGAATAGATCGATTAAAAAAAAGTAGCGAGTAGCGAGCTGAATGTAGATAAATGGAGGGGAGTAAAAGTAACGTTTTTTCTCTATAAATATACTCAAGTAAAAGTATGTTGCATAAAAACTACTCGTAAAAGTACGATTTATCCCAAAAGTTACTCAAGTAAATGTAGCGCGTTACTACCCACCTTTGATGTCAATCAAGTGACCAAAGTGGCGTCTTGGTGGAGATTGATGACATCATGTTCTTTATAGTGGACGTACACTTTTGACCAGGACCGTAGCTCGGTTCTCGGCACGTTCCTGCTCCAAGTCAGCAGTAAATATGAAAGGAGTGTCTGGTTTTATGTGGACTTGCAGGCCTCTGTGCGTAAAGGCGTCCTCCCCAGCATGCTGGAAGAAATCCTGCAGACTCGCATCATGGTCAAGCAGTCCATGAGAGCCTACAAGCAGGACAAAGCGCTCACCAAGCTGCTGGACGCCCGTCAGCTGGGACTCAAACTCATCGCCAACGTCACCTTCGGCTACACCGCCGCCAACTACTCGGGGCGCATGCCCAGCGTGGAGGTGAGTCCCGCAAGCAGGAAGTGTGAGGTCCGCGCCTCACGTCTGGATTCTGTCGCTCTCCAGGTGGGGGACAGCATCGTCCACAAAGCCAGGGAGACGCTGGAGAGAGCCATCAAGCTGGTCAACGACACCAAGAAATGGGGAGCGCGGGTCGTGTACGGAGACACCGACAGGTACAGTCCTCTCTTTCCTGTCCTGGCCTTAGGTCGGGAACCTTTTTTACCTGCGAGAGCCGAGAATCCAAATATTTTCAAATGTATTTCCGTAAGAGCCATAGCATTTTTTTTTTTTCAACACTAAACACGTGCATTTTGAAGTAAGACCAACATTACTAGAGTATAATAGGTCTCGTATTCTTTGTAATAACAGATAGATAGATAGTACTTTATTGATTCCTTCAGGAAAATTAAAATTCCAGCAGCAGTGTACAGAGTTGAGATCAATTAAAAAAAAAAAAAAAGTAAATAATTGGGGGTAACGTTGATATTCTGAAGCTAAGTGTGGAGGGGCGTGGCCTGCGGGCCTGCAGCGAAGCGGGGTTTTGCCAGGACCGGCCTCGAAATCAGCGACAGGTGCGTAGACGGCCCACCTGGGCCTGGTTATCCGATCACCCGTCGCTCTGTTATAAGCAGCAGCCGGGAGGAGAGACGGGGTTGGAGCCGGAGCCAGAGCGCGAGCGAGAACGACAGAGAAAAAGACAATCGCTGGAAAGCAACTGGGAGACTTATTGAAAAATAAAAAAAATATCGTAACCCTGAAACAGGCTTTCATGTCGGTGCTCGGTGGTCTGAAGAACCCCCAGGAGGGCAAGCCCTAAAAAAAATAAAATAAAATAAATCATGCAATTTCTTGAACAAGTGCGGTAGAAAAAAGGATCAATCAAATCAATCAATCAATGTTTATTTATATAGCCCCAAATCACAAATGTCTCAAAGGACTGCACAAATCATTACGACTACAACATCCTCGGAAGAACCCACAAAAGGGCAAGGAAAACTCACACCCAGTGGGCAGGGAGAATTCACATCCAGTGGGACGCCAGTGACAATGCTGACTATGAGAAACCTTGGAGAGGACCTCAGATGTGGGCAACCCCCCCCCTCTAGGGGACCGAAAGCAATGGATGTGGAGCGGGTCTAACATGATACTGTGAAAGTTCAATCCGTAGTGGCTCCGACACAGCCGGGAGAGTTCAGTTCAAAGCGGATCCAAGACGGCAGCGAGAGTCCCGTCCACAGGAAACCATCTCAAGCGGAGGCGGATCAGCAGCGTAGAGATGTCCCCAACCGATACACAGGCGAGCGGTCCATCCTGGGTCCCGACTCTGGACAGCCAGTACTTCATCCATGGTCATCGGACCGGACCCCCTCCACAAGGGAGGGTGGGGAACATAGGAGAAAGAAAAGAAGCGGCAGATCAACTGGTCTAAAAAGGAGGTCTATTTAAAGGCTAGAGTCTACAAATGAGTTTTTGACGAGCATTCCTCAACTTTCTCACTCTTTTTTGCCACTTGTGCCAGCTTTTTTTTGAAACATGTTGCAGGCATCAAATTCCAAATGAGCTAATATTTGCGAAAAATACCAAAGTTTCTCAGTGTGAACATGAAATATCTTGTATTTGCAGTCTATTCAATTGAATATAAGTTGAAAAGGATTTGTTGTATACTTTTTTTAATTTACCTTTTACACAAGGTGACAACTTCAATGCTTTTGGGTTTTGTGGTGGTGGTTTGGTGTCATTCTAAACCGTATAATCGGCCATGGTCCATGTGCACATACTCGTAATGGTCGGAGGAGAGACGAATAATAACATGAGATGGACAAAGTGATTAAAAAACCATTAAAAGCAAAACAAATATGATTACATTTTTAGTCATATTTTTTTTATAACAGATTAATTTTGGTAGGTTTTGAGTCATACCAAAGACGATAAAAACGGGATATTCTGAAGCTAACTGCGGAGGGGCGTGGCCTGCGGGCCTGCAGCGAAGCGGGGTTTTGCCAGGACCGGCCTCGAAATCAGCGACAGGTGCGTAGACGGCCCACCTGGGCCTGGTTATCCGATCACCCGTCGCTCTGTTATAAGCAGCAGCCGGGAGGAGACACAGGGGTTGGAGCCGGAGCCAGAGCGCGAGCGAGAACGACAGAGAAAAAGACAATCGCTGGAAAGCAACTGGGAGACTTATTGAAAAATAAAAAAAATATCGTAACCCTGAAACAGGCTTTCATGTCGGTGCTCGGTGGTCTGAAGAACCCCCAGGAGGGCAAGCCCTAAAAAAAATAAGTGCGGTAGAAAAAAGGATGGATGGATTCAAATGCATGAGCATGTTTAATATTTTGAACGTTATTTTTAACACTTTGATTACAACTGGAATTAGTCTTTACTTATCGTGTTAAGCAGTGTTAGCTCAGATTTATCCGAGAGCCAGATGCAGTCGTCAAAAAAGCAAAACAAATACGATAACATTTTTAATCATATTTCTTTTATAACAGATTAATTTTGGTAAGTTTGGAGTTCAATTGCGGCTGAGTCATACCAAAGACGATAAAAACGGGAGCCATTACCTCCCTGCATGGCACTCAGCATCAAGGCTTGGAATTGGGGGTTAAATCACCCCAAAAAAATTTCCGGGCGTGGCCACCGCTGCTGCTCACTGCTCCCCTCACCTCCCAGGGGGGTGAACAAGGGTGATGGGTCAAATGCAGAGAATAATTTCCCCACACCTAGTATGTGTGTGACTATCATTGCTACTTTAACTTTGTTTAATCGTGACTAATCACAAGTTATTTGATTGCATAAATAAAAAAACACAATATTTGGCTACAAAGGCAATTTGTCACACAGGAAGTTTTTTTTTAAAAGGTTTTACTAAACTGCAAGTCATTGATTTGCTCAAAACGTGGTGACAGTGAGTGTAGTAAGAATTAAGTGCACATTTTGAAAGTCTTTGCAGTGATATTGTTACTAATCCATATAGTAAACACACTTACCAGTGCACCATTTAAATCTGCATCCTTTAGTTACACCGGTTGTTTACTTACTTACAAACCCCGTTTCCATATGAGTTGGGAAATTGTGTTAGATGTAAATATAAACAGAATACAATGATTTGTAAATACATTTCAACCCATATTCAGTTGAATATGCTACAAAGACAACATATTTGATGTTCAAACTGATAAACATTTTTTTGGGGGCAAATAATCATTAACTTTAGAATTTCATGGCTGCAACACGTGCCAAAGTAGTTGGGAAAGGGCATGTTCACCACTGTGTTACATCACCTTTTCTTTTCACAACACTCAATAAACGTTTGGGAACTGAGGAAACTAATTGTCGAAGCTTTGAAAGTGGAATTCTTTCCCATTCTTGTTTTATGCAGTTTTGTTTACAAATAATCATTAACTTTAGGATTTGATGCCAGCAACACGTGACAAAGAAGTTGGGAAAGGTGGCAATAAATACAGATACGCTCATCAAACACTTATTTGGAGCATCCCACAGGTGTGCAGGCTAATTGGGAACAGGTGGGTGCCATGATTGGGTATAAAAGCAGCTTCCGTGAAATTCTCAGTAATTCACAAACAAAGATGGGGCGAGGGTCACCACTTTGTAAGCAAATTCCTTTTTTTTTTTTTTTTTCTTCTTCATGAAAAAGGGAGGTTTTTGTGGTTGGTGCACTAATTGTAAGTGTATATTGTGTTTTTTATGTTGATTTAATTAAAAATTTTTTAAAAAAATCCCCCAAAAATTTGATTTTGATTTTGGTTGGGGACCACGGCGTTACATTACACAGCTGCTCCTAAGGGGAGGTGGTCATAAACAGCTGTTGCACTCAGTCATAAACAATTTTCTGATTACATTACACAGCTGCTCCTAAGGGGAGGTGGTCATAAACAGCTGTTGCACTCAGTCATAAACAATTTTCTGATTACATTACACAGCTGCTCCTAAGGGGAGGTGGTCATAAACAGCTTTTGCACTCAGTCATAAACCATTTTCTGATTACATTACACAGCTGCTCCTAAGGGGAGGTGGTCATAAACAGCTGTTGCACTCAGTCATAAACAATTTTCTGATTACATTACACAGCTGCTCCTAAGGGGAGGTGGTCATAAACAGCTGTTGCACTCAGTCATAAACTATTTTCTGATTACATTACACAGCTGATCCTAAGGGGAGGTGGTCATAAACAGCTGTTGCACTCAGTCATAAACAATGTTCTGATTACATTACACAGCTGCTCCTAAGGGGAGGTGGTCATAAACAGCTGTTGCACTCAGTCATAAATAATTTTCTGATTACATTACACAGCTGCTCCTAAGGGGAGGTGGTCATAAACAGCTGTTGCACTCAGTCATAAACTATTTTCTGATTACATTACACAGCTGATCCTAAGGGGAGGTGGTCATAAACAGCTGTTGCACTCAGTCATAAATAATTTTCTGATTACATTACACAGCTGATCCTAAGGGGAGGTGGTCATAAACAGCTGTTGCACTCAGTCATAAATAATTTTCTGATTACATTACACAGCTGCTCCTAAGGGGAGGTGGTCATAAACAGCTGTTGCACTCAGTCATAAACTATTTTCTGATTACATTACACAGCTGATCCTAAGGGGAGGTGGTCATAAACAGCTGTTGCACTCAGTCATAAACAATGTTCTGATTACATTACACAGCTGCTCCTAAGGGGAGGTGGTCATAAACAGCTGTTGCACTCAGTCATAAACTATTTTCTGATTACATTACACAGCTGCTCCTAAGGGGAGGTGGTCATAAACAGCTGTTGCACTCAGTCATAAACTATTTTCTGATTACATTACACAGCTGCTCCTAAGGGGAGGTGGTCATAAACAGCTGTTGCACTCAGTCATAAACTATTTTCTGATTACATTACACAGCTGCTCCTAAGGGGAGGTGGTCATAAACAGCTGTTGCACTCCGTCATAAACAATTTTCTGATTACATTACACAGCTGCTCCTAAGGGGAGGTGGTCATAAACAGCTGTTGCACTCAGTCATAAACCATTTTCTGATTACATTACACAGCTGCTCCTAAGGGGAGGTGGTCATAAACAGCTGTTGCACTCAATCATAAACAATTTTCTGATTACATTACACAGCTGCTCCTAAGGGGAGGTGGTCATAAACAGCTGTTGCACTCAGTCATAAACAATTTTCTGCTTACATTACACAGGTCCGAACTGAAATCATGCGAACACAAAGTTGTGCGATCGCTTATATACAATTATTCTGACACTTTGTGTTTTGCAGCATGTTTGTGTTGTTGAAAGGCGCCACCAAAGAACAAGCCTTCAAAATTGGTCAGGAAATGGCTGAGGCCGTGACTGCAACCAACCCGAAACCTGTCAAGCTCAAATTTGAGAAGGTATGTCGTCACGGACACACAATACACATTTAATGTGTGCAGCGCTATTGTGTACTACAGGTACACACACCTGCATACATACACTACTACAGGTACACACACCCGCATACATACACTACTACAGGTACACACACCTGCATACATACACTACTACAGGTACACACACCTGCATACATACACTACTACAGGTACACACACCTGCATACATACACTACTACAGGTACACACACCTGCATACATACACTACTACAGGTACACACACCTGCATACATACACTACTACAGGTACACACACTTGAATACATACACTACTACAGGTACACACACCTGCATACATACACTACTACAGGTACACACACTTGAATACATACACGACTACAGGTACACACACCTGCATACATACACTACTACAGGTACACACACCTGCATACATACACTACTACAGGTACACACACCCGCATACATACACTACTACAGGTACACACACCTGCATACATACACAGCTACAGGTACACACACCTGCATACATACACTACTACAGGTACACACACCTGCATACATACACTACTACAGGTACACACACCTGCATACATACACTACTACAGGTACACACACCTGCATACATACACTACTACAGGTACACACACCTGCATACATACACTACTACAGGTACACACACCTGCATACATACACTACTACAGGTACACACACCTGCATACATACACTACTACAGGTACACACACCTGCATACATACACTACTACAGGTACACACACCTGCATACATACACTACTACAGGCACACACACCTGCATACATACACTACTACAGGTACACACACCTGCATACATACACTACTACAGGTACACACACCTGCATACATACACTACTACAGGTACACACACCCGCATACATACACTCCTACAGGTACACACACCCGCATACATACACTACTACAGGTACACACACCCGCATACATACACTCCTACAGGTACACACACCCGCATACATACACTACTACAGGTACACACACCTGCATACATACACTACTACAGGTACACACACCTGCATACATACACTACTACAGGTACACACACCCGCATACATACACTACTACAGGTACACACACCTGCATACATACACTACTACAGGTACACACACCTGCATACATACACTACTACAGGTACACACACCTGCATACATACACTACTACAGGTACACACACCTGCATACATACACTACTACAGGTACACACACCTGCATACATACACTACTACAGGTACACACACCTGCATACATACACTACTACAGGTACACACACCTGCATACATACACTACTACAGGTACACACACCCGCATACATACACTACTACAGGTACACACACCCGCATACATACACTACTACAGGTACACACACCCGCATACATACACTACTACAGGTACACACACCTGCATACATACACTACTACAGGTACACACACCTGCATACATACACTACTACAGGTACACACACCTGCATACATACACTACTACAGGTACACACACCTGCATACATACACTACTACAGGTACGCACACCTGCATACATACACTACTGCAGGTACACACACCTGCATACATACACTACTACAGGTACACACACCTGCATACATACACTACTACAGGTACACACACCTGCATACATACACTACTACAGGTACACACACCTGCATACATACACTACTACAGGTACACACACCTGCATACATACACTACTACAGGTACACACACCTGCATACATACACTACTACAGGTACACACACCTGCATACATACACTACTACAGGTACACACACCCGCATACATACACTACTACAGGTACACACACCCGCATACATACACTACTACAGGTACACACACCTGCATACATACACTACTACAGGTACACACACCCGCATACATACACTACTACAGGTACACACACCCGCATACATACACTCCTACAGGTACACACACCCGCATACATACACTCCTACAGGTACACACACCCGCATACATACACTACTACAGGTACACACACCCGCATACATACACTCCTACAGGTACACACACCTGCATACATACACTCCTACAGGTACACACACCTGCATACATACACTACTACAGGTACACACACCTGCATACATACACTCCTACAGGTACACACACCTGCATACATACACTCCTACAGGTACACACACCTGCATACATACACTACTACAGGTACACACACCTGCATACATACACTACTACAGGTACACACACCTGCATACATACACTACTACAGGTACACACACCTGCATACATACACTACTACAGGTACACACACCTGCATACATACACTCCTACAGGTACACACACCTGCATACATACACTACTACAGGTACACACACCTGCATACATACACTCCTACAGGTACACACACCTGCATACATACACTACTACAGGTACACACACTTGCATACATACACTACTACAGGTACACACACCCGCATACATACACTACTACAGGTACACACACCCGCATACATACACTACTACAGGTACACACACCCGCATACATACACTACTACAGGTACACACACCTGCATACATACACTACTACAGGTACACACACCTGCATACATACACTACTACAGGTACACACACCTGCATACATACACTACTACAGGTACACACACCTGCATACATACACTACTACAGGTACACACACCTGCATACATACACTACTACAGGTACACACACCTGCATACATACTGTACACTACTACAGGTACACACACCTGCATACATACACTCCTACAGGTACACACACCTGCATACATACACTACTACAGGTACACACACCTGCATACATACACTCCTACAGGTACACACACCTGCATACATACACTACTACAGGTACACACACCTGCATACATACACTACTACAGGTACACACACCTGCATACATACACTACTACAGGTACACACACCTGCATACATACACTACTACAGGTACACACACCTGCATACATACACTACTACAGGTACACACACCTGCATACATACACTACTACAGGTACACACACCTGCATACATACACTACTACAGGTACACACACCTGCATACATACACTACTACAGGTACACACACCTGCATACATACACTACTACAGGTACACACACCTGCATACATACACTACTACAGGTACACACACCTGCATACATACACTCCTACAGGTACACACACCTGCATACATACACTACTACAGGTACACACACCTGCATACATACACTACTACAGGTACACACACCTGCATACATACACTACTACAGGTACACACACCTGCATACATACACTACTACAGGTACACACACCTGCATACATACACTACTACAGGTACACACACCTGCATACATACACTACTACAGGTACACACACCTGCATACATACACTACTACAGGTACACACACCTGCATACATACACTACTACAGGTACACACACCTGCATACATACACTACTACAGGTACACACACCTGCATACATACACTACTACAGGTACACACACCTGCATACATACACTACTACAGGTACACACACCTGCATACATACACTACTACAGGTACACACACCTGCATACATACACTACTACAGGTACACACACCTGCATACATACACTCCTACAGGTACACACACCTGCATACATACACTCCTACAGGTACACACACCTGCATACATACACTACTACAGGTACACACACCTGCATACATACACTACTACAGGTACACACACCTGCATACATACACTACTACAGGTACACACACCTGCATACATACACTACTACAGGTACACACACCTGCATACATACACGACTACAGGTACACACACCTGCATACATACACTACTACAGGTACACACACCTGCATATATACACTACTACAGGTACACACACCCGCATACATACACTACTACAGGTAACACACCTGCGTACATACACTACTACAGGTACACACCTGCGTACATACACTACTACAGGTACACACCTGCATACATACACTACTACAGGTACACACACCTGCATACATACACGACTACAGGTACACACACCTGCATACATACACTACTACAGGTACACACACCTGCATACATACACTACTACAGGTACACACACCTGCATACATACACTTCTACAGGTACACACACCTGCATACATACACTACTACAGGTACACACACCTGCATACATACACTACTACAGGTACACACACCTGCATACATACACTACTACAGGTACACACACCTGCATACATACACTCCTTCAGGTACACACACCTGCATACATACACTCCTACAGGTACACACACCTGCATACATACACTCCTACAGGTACACACACCTGCATACATACACTACTACAGGTACACACACCTGCATACATACACTACTACAGGTACACACACCTGCATACATACACTACTACAGGTACACACACCTGCATACATACACTACTACAGGTACACACACCTGCATACATACACTACTACAGGTACACACACCTGCATACATACACTACTACAGGTACACACACCTGCATACATACACTACTACAGGTACACACACCTGCATACATACACTACTACAGGTACACACACCTGCATACATACACTACTACAGGTACACACACCTGCATACATACACTACTACAGGTACACACACCTGCATACATACACTACTACAGGTACACACACCTGCATACATACACTACTACAGGTACACACACCTGCATACATACACTACTACAGGTACACACACCTGCATACATACACTACTACAGGTACACACACCTGCATACATACACTACTACAGGTACACACACCTGCATACATACACTACTACAGGTACACACACCTGCATACATACACTACTACAGGTACACACACCTGCATACATACACTACTACAGGTACACACACCTGCATACATACACTACTACAGGTACACACACCTGCATACATACACTACTACAGGTACACACACCTGCATACATACACTACTACAGGTACACACACCTGCATACATACACTACTACAGGTACACACACCTGCATACATACACTACTACAGGTACACACACCTGCATACATACACTACTACAGGTACACACACCTGCATACATACACTACTACAGGTACACACACCTGCATACATACACTCCTACAGGTACACACACCTGCATACATACACTACTACAGGTACACACACCTGCATACATACACTCCTACAGGTACACACACCTGCATACATACACTACTACAGGTACACACACCTGCATACATACACTACTACAGGTACACACACCTGCATACATACACTACTACAGGTACACACACCTGCATACATACACTACTACAGGTACACACACCTGCATACATACACTACTACAGGTACACACACCTGCATACATACACTACTACAGGTACACACACCTGCATACATACACTACTACAGGTACACACACCTGCATACATACACTACTACAGGTACACACACCTGCATACATACACTCCTACAGGTACACACACCTGCATACATACACTACTACAGGTACACACACCTGCATACATACACTACTACAGGTACACACACCTGCATACATACACTACTACAGGTACACACACCTGCATACATACACTACTACAGGTACACACACCTGCATACATACACTACTACAGGTACACACACCTGCATACATACACTACTACAGGTACACACACCTGCATACATACACTACTACAGGTACACACACCTGCATACATACACTACTACAGGTACACACACCTGCATACATACACTACTACAGGTACACACACCTGCATACATACACTACTACAGGTACACACACCTGCATACATACACTACTACAGGTACACACACCTGCATACATACACTACTACAGGTACACACACCTGCATACATACACTACTACAGGTACACACACCTGCATACATACACTACTACAGGTACACACACCTGCATACATACACTACTACAGGTACACACACCTGCATACATACACTACTACAGGTACACACACCTGCATACATACACTACTACAGGTACACACACCTGCATACATACACTACTACAGGTACACACACCTGCATACATACACTACTACAGGTACACACACCTGCATACATACACTACTACAGGTACACACACCTGCATACATACACTACTACAGGTACACACACCTGCATACATACACTACTACAGGTACACACACCTGCATACATAACTACTACAGGTACACCACCTGCATACATACACTACTACAGGTACACACACCTGCATACATACACTACTACAGGTACACACACCTGCATACATACACTCCTACAGGTACACACACCTGCATACATACACTACTACAGGTACACACACCTGCATACATACACTACTACAGGTACACACACCTGCATACATACACTACTACAGGTACACACACCTGCATACATACACTACTACAGGTACACACACCTGCATACATACACTACTACAGGTACACACACCTGCATACATACACTACTACAGGTACACACACCTGCATACATACACTACTACAGGTACACACAACCTGCATACATACACTACTACAGGTACACACACCTGCATACATACACTACTACAGGTACACACACCTGCATACATACACTACTACAGGTACACACACCTGCATACATACACTACTACAGGTACACACACCTGCATACATACACTACTACAGGTACACACACCTGCATACATACACTACTACAGGTACACACACCTGCATACATACACTCCTACAGGTACACACACCTGCATACATACACTCCTACAGGTACACACACCTGCATACATACACTACTACAGGTACAACACACCTGCATACATACACTACTACAGGTACACACACCTGCATACATACACTACTACAGGTACACACACCTGCATACATACACTACTACAGGTACACACACCTGCATACATACACTACTACAGGTACACACACCTGCATACATACACTACTACAGGTACACACACCTGCATACATACACTACTACAGGTACACACACCTGCATACATACACTACTACAGGTACACACACCTGCATACATACACTACTACAGGTACACACACCTGCATACATACACTACTACAGGTACACACCTGCATACATACACTACTACAGGTACACACCTGCATACATACACTACTACAGGTACACACACCTGCATACATACACTACTACAGGTACACACACCTGCATACATACACTACTACAGGTACACACACCTGCATACATACACTACTACAGGTACACACACCTGCATACATACACTACTACAGGTACACACACCTGCATACATACACTACTACAGGTACACACACCTGCATACATACACTACTACAGGTACACACACCTGCATACATACACTACTACAGGTACACACACCTGCATACATACACTCCTCAGGTACACACACCTGCATACATACACTCCTACAGGTACACACACCTGCATACATACACTCCTACAGGTACACACACCTGCATACATACACTACTACAGGTACACACACCTGCATACATACACTACTACAGGTACACACACCTGCATACATACACTACTACAGTACACACACTGCATACATACACTACTACAGGTACACACACCTGCATACATACACTACTACAGGTACACACACCTGCATACATACACTACTACAGGTACACACACCTGCATACATACACTACTACAGGTACACACACCTGCATACATACACTACTACAGGTACACACACCTGC
The DNA here is from genome assembly GCF_033978795.1 of Nerophis ophidion. Taxonomy (NCBI): domain Eukaryota; kingdom Metazoa; phylum Chordata; class Actinopteri; order Syngnathiformes; family Syngnathidae; genus Nerophis; species Nerophis ophidion. The sequence goes on from NC_084613.1 coordinate 6,465,776, forward strand.
ATACATACACTACTACAGGTACACACACCTGCATACATACACTACTACAGGTACACACACCTGCATACATACACTACTACAGGTACACACACCTGCATACATACACTACTACAGGTACACACACCTGCATACATACACTACTACAGGTACACACACCTGCATACATACACTACTACAGGTACACACACCTGCATACATACACTACTACAGGTACACACACCTGCATACATACACTCCTACAGGTACACACACCTGCATACATACACTACTACAGGTACACACACCTGCATACATACACTACTACAGGTACACACACCTGCATACATACACTACTACAGGTACACACACCTGCATGCATACACTACTACAGGTACACACACCTGCATGCATACACTACTACAGGTACACACACCTGCATACATACACTACTACAGGTCACACACACCTGCATACATACACTACTACAGGTACACACACCTGCATACATACACTACTACAGGTACACACACCCTGCATACATACACTACTACAGGTACACACACCCGCATACATACACTACTACAGGTACACACACCCGCATACATACACTACTACAGGTAACACACACCGCATACATACACTACTACAGGTACACACACCTGCATACATACACTACTACAGGTACACACACCTGCATACATACACTACTACAGGTACACACACCTGCATACATACACTACTACAGGGTACACACACCTGCATACATACACTACTACAAGGTACACACACTGCATACATA